>NC_045628.1:41881136-42184166 GCF_009829155.1 Mustela erminea | reverse complement strand
GACAGAAGAAAGAGAAATTAAGGAGTCAATCCCATTTACAATTGCACCCAAAACCATAAGATACCTAGGAATAAACCTAATCAAAGAGGCACAGAATCTATACTTAGAAAACTATAAAGTACTCATGAAAGAAACTGAGGAAGACACAAAGAAATGGAAAATGTTCCATGCTCCTGGATTGGAAGAATAAATATTGTGAAAATGTCTATGCTACCTAAAGCAATCTACACATTTAATGCAATTCCTATCAAAGTACCATCCATCTTTTTCAAAGAAATGGAACAAATAATTCTAAAATTTATATGGAACCAGAAAAGACCTCGAATAGCCAAAAGGATATTGAAAAAGAAAGCCAACGTTGGTGGCATCACAATTCCGGACTTCAAGCTCTATTACAAAGCTGTCATCATCAAGACAGCATGGTACTGGCACAAAAAGAGACACATAGATCAATGGAACAGAATAGAGAGCCCAGAAATAGACCCTCAACTCTACAGTCAACTAATCTTCGACAAAGCAGAAAAGAATGTCCATTGGAAAAAGAGAGCCTCTTCAATAAATGGTGCTGGGAAAATTGGACAGCCACATGCAGAAAAATGAAATTGGACCATTTCCTTACACCACACACAAAAATAGACTCAAAATGGATGAAGGACCTCAATGTGAGAAAGGAATCCATCAAAATCCTTGAGGAGAACACAGGCAGCAACCTCTTCGACCTCAGCCGCAGCAACATCTTCCTAGGAACAACGCCAAAGGCAAGGGAAGCAAGGGCAAAAATGAACTATTGGGATTTCATCAAGATCAAAAGCTTTTGCACAGCAAAGGAAACAGTTAACAAAATCAAAAGACAACTGACAGAATGGGAGAAGATATTTGCAAATGACATATCAGATAAAGGACTAGCGTCCAGAATCTATAAAGAACTTAGCAAACTCAACACCCAAAGAACAAATAATCCAATCAAGAAATGGGCAGAGGACATGAACAGACATTTCTGCAAAGAAGACATCCAGATGGCCAACAGACACGTGAAAAAGTGCTCCATATCACTCGGCATCAGGGAAATACAAATCAAAACCACAATGAGCTATCACCTCACACCAGTCAGAATGGCTAAAATCAACAAGTCAGGAAAGGACAGATGCTGGTGAGGATGCGGAGAAAGGGGAACCCTCCTACACTGTTGGTGGGAATGCAAGCTGGTGCAGCCACTCTGGAAAACAGCATGGAGGTTCCTCAAAATGTTGAAAATAGAACTTCCCTATGACCCAGCAATTGCACTATTGGGTATTTACCCTAAAGATACAAACGTAGTGATCCAAAGGGGCACGTGCACCCGAATGTTTATAGCAGTAATGTCCACAATAGCCAAACTATGGAAAGAACCTAGATGTCCATCAACAGATGAATGGATCAAGAAGAAGTGGTATATATACACAATGGAATACTATGCAGCCATCAAAAGAAATGAAATCTTGCCATTTGCGACAACATGGATGGAACTAGAGCGTATCATGCTTAGTGAAATAAGTCAAACAGAGAAAGACAACTATCATATGATCTCCCTGATATGAGGAAGTGGTGATGCAACATGGGGGCTTAAGTGGGTAGGAGAAGAATCAATGAAACAAGATGGGATTGGGAGGGAGACAAACCATAAGTGACTCTTAATCTCACAAAACAAACTGAGGGTTGCTGGGGGGAGGGGTTTGAGAGAAGGGGGTGGGGTTATGGACATTGGGGAGGGTATGTGCTTTGGTGAGTGCTGTGAAGTGTGTAAACCTGGTGATTCACAGACCTGTACCCCTGGGGATAAAAATATATGTTTATAAAAAATAAAAAATTAAAAAAAAATTACCATTATGGCAAAAGCCCATATTTTCTTCAAGTTCAAATAATATGCTATATATGGCCTTTTTATATTCTTTCCATTCTACATATGGAAAAAAAAATCTACTTCTTAATTAAGCATAAGGACCTCATTTTTTTGTTGTTGTTGAATATTATATGTGGGAATTACTAAAATATCAACAATTAACAGAAAAGCATTTATGACCCTCAGTCACCAGTTTAATTGTTTATGTCATGGACAAATAAGAGAATCATAAAAATTATCCTTTATCTTGGGTATAGATATAATACTCAGAAGTAAGGCACAAAGTGTTTGGATTTGTCTTTTTTTTTTTTTTAAAGATTTATTTATTTTATTTGAGGGGGCAAAGAGAGAGGGAATATCAAGCTGATTCCACACCCAGTGCAGAGCCCAGTGGTGGGCTCAATACCACAACCCAACCCAGAGATTACCACCAGGCAGAAACCAAGAGTTGGGCACCCAACAGACTGCACCACTCAGGAACCCCAATTTTTCTTTTTTAATCTCCCAAAGTCATGGAATTCTAAGGCTATTAAATTGGGGGAAAAAAAGAGAGAGAGAGAGAGAGACAGAAACACTTATAATAATAGGAAATAATTGCATATGAGTAAGTACACAAAATTGCATCTGAGAATAGAGGTAATTATCTAGATCTTCACTGTAAATTCGCCAAATAATTTTCATCTGGCTTATAAAAATATTTGAGGCAATATTTTATTTCTGAAAAATAATGCATTTATTTTTGTATTTCACTGAAACATTATTAAAATACATATAAACTTATAGCTATATTGTCCACAAATTACCACATTTTATATACTATTAAGTTAAATTATTATTATTGTATTTTAAAATTTTATTTATTTATTTGAGAGTGAGTGAGAGCACAAGAGTGGGGTGAGGGGCAAAGGGAGAAGCAGACTCCTCACTGAGCAGGAAGCCCAATATTGGGTCAGTCAGAGATCATGATCTGAGCTGAAGGCAGATGCTTAACTCACTGAGCTACCCAGGCGCCCTATTAAGTTAAATTATTTACAGTCATATAAAGTATAAAGTCATATAAAGTAACTCAAAAATTTTAGGACAGTTTTGAAAAATGAAACAATATTTTGGACATAAAAGCTGTCTTTGGGATTTAAATATCTCTCAGGTTAAAATGATTATAATCTCTTCTAGGTATTTCTGTTTCAAAATGTTTAATTTTTATATCAAATGTTTAATTATTATAATAACAAAAACATAGAAACAAAACCAATTTGAAAATAATCTACATTTTTTGGGTTAATAACACTGTCCTCTTATGAAAGAAAAATAAATATGCAAGTGTACTAATTCTTTTCTTAACAAGGTAAACTATCTGCATATAGAGTATTTCTTCACAGAGAACAGAAGACAAAATCATAGTGGAATATTCATACATTTTCTCAGTGCTAATAATCTAATTTGTTTGCTCATTTTTGAGAAAATTACAGTTCTTGCCATAAGCATGGCATTACTTTCGTTCTACCTGATTGAATCATGATTTTGACAAAGTTTTACAAGACACACAGAAGAACAATAGATAAGTTAGAACAGATAAAAAATTAGGATAGGAAAAACTACCTAACTCCAAAATGCAACTTTTTTCATGATTTTGTAATCTTAAAATATAATTTGAAGTAATATGTACATATTTCCCTAGGAATTATTTTATATTCATAGCTATCTTATGCCTGCAGTTATTTCCTCTTTTTAGTGTGAACAAAGAATTTGATCCTTGGCAAACATCTCATGAGGATATGAGTGCAAATATTTCAGTTAAATATTATTTTTTAATTTAATACATTAAGATGACTGAGAAAAATATTAAAAAATCAGAAATTGAATTTAAAGATAATGAAGTTCTTTATTATCACTATCTTTATTGTTTTGCCATAGTGGAACTTAACTTCTTAATAAGACATTATAGACGATGCATTATTTGTATTTAACAAGCAATTAGAGAATTTAGCTACCCTAGTATTAAATCGTTTTTTCCCCTCTCTTCTTAAAAAGTTTAAATACCCGTTAATATCAGTTATTTAAATGAAAAAAAAATTTGACTTATTAAAATCAAATAAATATTTTGTGAAACATCACAAGAAAACACGGCAAAGACTAATTTTAAATGAAGGTCTTCTCTCTGATTCCAGTCCTTGATTATCAAATAAAAAACATATTTAAAGTACCTACATACATGCTGTCAATAAGAAGCTACTATTTTATTATTAAAATTTTATTATGCCACATTTCATCCATAGAATAAAGGAAGTAACATTTATAGTTTACTGTAGGGGAAACACTCACATATACACCACTCAAATTAAAAATGAAGCTCCTATATGCTCTTGCCCTTTGACCACCCAGAGAAACCACAATCCTGGATCTTATGTAGACCACTGTCTTATTTCATGCACACTCACAAAAACACACACATGTACACTCACACTCACAAATCACAACTACAGGAATTCCTAAAAGGAAAAAAAATGCTGCTTAATTTTAGTTGATTTTAAAAAATGGCTACCATGCTATATGTATTTTTAGGGATCTTCTTCTTCTTCTTCTTCTTCTTCTTCTTCTTTTTGACAGGAAGTTGGATTTATTGGTGGGCATAGATATGATGGGAAGGGGAAGTGCCAAGGTTCTCACGAGTGCAGAGCCCTCCATTTGTCCAAGGGACCACGTTAGGGATGTACTTGACCCCAAAAACATCTGGGATAAGCCACTTTTCAGCCACCATGTCTCAAATTCATCTGCATTGAACTTAGTAAAGCCCCACTTCTTGGAGAAGTGTATCTTCTGGCTGCCTGGGAACTTGAACTTGGCCCTGTGTAGGGCCTCAGTCACATGATGCTTGGTCTGCAGCTTGGTACAGATGGACATGATGACTTGGCCAATGTGGCCCCTGTGCCCTGGGGCTTTCCAAAGGCACCCTGCATACCTGTCTGCAGCCTAAATTGGAGATAGCCATGAGGTCAGACCCCAACATCCATGAAAGGGCTGTCTCTAAGGTCCCTTAGGGCAACCCATACAATCAACAAGCTGCATACACTACCAAGGAGGCTACTGTAGTACAGTCAGCTTTATTGGCTGCAGAGGGATTTACTTCTTTAACTGAGTATTGTATTGTTAGGATTAACCCATTTCTTTTGAATGTCATATAATCTTTAATTCTGTAAGTATAGCAACCATGGAAGTAACACAACTATTTAGTAGACTATTTACTGGACTTTTTTCCCTTCAACATTTTACCTTTTTAAATTAAATTAATTTGCATACAATGACATTTACCATTTTTAGTGTAAATTTCTGCAAGTTTTGAAAAGCACTCACAGTTATCTGGCCACCACAACAATGAAGATATATAACAGTTAAAATACTCCAAAACTTTCCCCATGACATGTTGTGGTCAACCTCCAACTACCAGCCTCTGGCAACACTGGTATTTTCTGTTCCTATAGTTTTTCATTCTACACAATGTCCTATCAATGGAGTCATAGTGTATAAAGACTTTGGAGTCCACATGATACATTTGTGTTTCATCCATAATTTTATAAATTTAAGTTTTTTTCTTCTTCTATAGACATTCTACAGTGTGTTTATTGAGTCACCAGATGAATGACATTTGGGTTGTTACCAGTTCAAAATGATTATAAATAAATCTACTATGAACATCCACTTGCTAGGTTTTATGTGAACATGTTTGCATTTCATTTAGTACATATCTAAAGTGAGATTCCTGGAACATAAGGTGAGTATATGTTTAAGCTTTTAAGAAACTGCATAACTGTTTTTCAAATGACTGTACAATTTTGCTTTGCCACCAACAATGTAACAATTCCTGTTGTTCTGCAACCTAGCCAACCTAGTCACAATGAAGGAGATGTTTTCCTTATTGTTGCTGCTATTGTTTTCTTTTGTTTTTCCTATTTCAGGAGGTATGGACTAACTTATGGTCCTTTTAATTTGCATTTCCCTCTTGACTAATAAAATTGATAATTTTTTACATGTTTTTCTGATTTTTAATTCATACCTGATACATATCAGACACTCAAAAACATTCTGAAAAAAACATTATTCCAACAATCCTTTGGAAAATTTTCTTAACTTTCTGCATCATAAAAAAGGAGTTCAGTTCTTTTCTCTGAATAATAATTCAACTTTCTTTCATGGTTTTATACTAAAAGAATACAAAAAAGAAAGCCAAAAGTTAACTGCAGTGAATGTTGTTATACTAAATCTCTCCCTAGAAAGTATTCTAACAATGTTCTACTAAACATATTTAACAATTTAAGTCCAGAATTTAATACATATGGAAGAAATAATCAATTCATAGATTAGAGAAAAATACTCCGAATAATCAAAAACTGAAAATAAACCTGAAACTTACCATACTTCTTTTATTTTGCTCAGGTACTTTTTGTGTTTTTAATTTTATTAGTCTTTCACCATGAATCTTCCAACAAGACTATTTTGGAATCTTTAAAGCCTTTGGAATCTCCTGCAGATAAATTAAAACAGGCATCCCATTCTCTTTATTTAATTTGGGAGCCCTTACTTTCAAATGTATCTCTTAAATAAACATCTTATCTGATTGGAACACTTCCCATAATGGCCTCTATAATTTCGGTTATTTTTAATACATTTTTTCATCTTTCTAGATGTCTGCCAACTTCCATAACTATAGTTATTACACATAAAATAAGCAGGTGCTGGAAGGTAGCAGAGTTGACTCTTTAGAATTTAAGGATCTCATTAGTTAAACTTTAGGTTTCTCAGAGCCCAGATAATACCTAAAAGGGATGTGTCACTGGATTGGGGGTCGTCTACATTTCCTTGTTGCACAGACGTTTTCTTGAGTTTGGTAGGTGACCTAGGGTCGATCTAATCTGTTTCATAACCAATTTATCTTTACTATATGATGAGTGGTGAGTGCTCTGACATCTTTTTAATGCTGAGCCCATGCCCACCAATTTTTGCAGTTTTTGGCTTCTGAGATCCCTCTAGAGATAGCTTTTATTTACACAAGACAAAAGAGACATTTACCTTAATATATCAGCTGTACTGTGCCCTGGCCATAAGAAGGCCTTGTGCATATCACCACCAATTTCCATGGAACCTCACTGAGGTTTTCCACCTGGGTAATTGTGGCATGAAAGGCTAGGGGCTTGGCTCCTGCAGACCCTTCTGCCAGCCCATGCTGACCTGCCCTGCAAAGGAAAACCATTTAGATTCAGAGCTCAAAAGCAAAACCCAGTGGAGCTCAGACCTAGAGGAGCTGACCCACAGCCCCTGGAAAAGAGAAAGTGCTTTCAAAGGATTCACAGGTACCATGCTTGTGTTTCTCATTCTTCCCCATATGCTGCTGATATTTGCTGCAGATCCTGTTGCTGCTTCCAAATCTGTTAAATAACAAAATTCAACGAAGTAAATTTGAATCTAATTGGCTTTATTAAATGATTCTTGAGTGGGGTAACACCCCATCTAACAAGTAGAGAGGCGCTCCCATTAGCACACTTCTTCGAAACTCACAGATTATGCCTGTTGAACTATGCTGACATTGGGAGCTTCTGTAAATTGGTATTTGTTTGTTTGAATCATGTCGCTGTGGGAATTTTAGTATCTAGCATTCATCACCATTTTGTAACCATAGTTACTTCTGATAATTTCAAGTTATTCATGCTCTGGAACATAAAATAATGCCCTATAGACTAATTGCATTAGAATAATAGTTAAATGCTACAAGTTCTTCTAGTGCAAGTTTGACCTACATTTAGCTCAGCAAAGCTAATCAGGTAGAGAAACTTAATCAGTGAATCTAATCAGCAAAAAAACTAGGACTATGCTTATAGACATTAGACCCTTTTTACCAGGAAAATGAAGTAGCAGTTTTTTAAGTGGCTACAGTTAAAAACATTTTTTTAAATCAATTTCCAATTTTGTATCAGTCCTAACCTCTAGAGAGTTCAGTATTCACTGGATTGAATTCAGCTTTATGCATACATTTAAAAAGAAAATACATAGAGGTACTCTGTCTTTGCATTAAGGCATGCAAAATATACACTATCAACCTGATAGGTTTAGAGGAAAAAATTATAATTGTAGAAATAAAGTAGTATTTGAATTGATTTTTTCTTGAAATACATACCTCCTTAGCCACAATGCATTGCGTAAATTAATTGATGTAATTGAATTACAAAAGAGCAGTTTTGCTTCATTTCCCCTTGATTTATTTTAGCTCTAGTTAAAAAAAAAAAAACTCTCTTGATAATAAATGATGAATACTTTGAAAGTGTATAGATAAATTAGTATTTAACAATGTAGAAAATGGATTATTTTAAAATAAAGAATACCAGAGTTTCACTCGATGTATTGGTAGAAAAATCATATGTGCATGAACAAGCTTACATGCAAAGATGGGCCATGTCATTATAAATACAAGATCATTATTTTTTCTTCCATATTTATCATGGTCACCAAAATGTGTATGCAGCCACAGCTCTTGTTAACTCATAAGACAATGAATCCTAGATAGTAAATGGGCCCAATGTAGAAAAGAAAAAAGATAATAGAGTGATATATGTGACAATCCCTAAACCAGAATAGCTTTTCTTAGGACTGTGTCAGTTCATGTTGTCTAGGGCTTAGTTCATTTTGCCATCTTTCTTCTAAGAGCAGATACTGCATTACAAAACTGAGATTTAAAAATGGAGTTTCATTATCCACTACATAGTTTGAAACACATAACCACATAGTTTGAAACATGACTGGTACAATAATTTATGGATTATTTATTGAAATCATGACAACACCTATTGGCCTCAAAATACAAAAATGAAGAGAAGGTGTTAAAATCTTTTAAGCAGCAGAAATACAGTGAATACTTAGTTGCTGAATTTCTGTAAACCGACAATAAAGTACTCTAGTGGGTGTCAATATATGATAAAATCCTTCCTGCCAACTACATCTTTAAATCATAAATCTTCTGACACATCTTGTCAAAAGGGTTTATTTAGTATTTAGTTTGGAGCTATGTCAACAAACACTACATCCCTGGGACCAAATTCCCACATTATATATCGCAGACAAGTATGTGTCTCAATAGAATCTTTGAAAGATGATGATTTTCCCCATTTTGCAATTATACCAATAGTAGTTATTTACCTGCTTACACATACTATGGAGGGACAAATCTAGAAGGTTTTTCCTGGTGTATCTGATAACAAAAATCTTTAAATTTTTTTTTTTAAGATTATTTATTTATTTATTTATTTGACAGAGAGAGATCACATGTAGGCAGAGAGGCAGGCGGAGAGAGAGGAAGGAAAGCAGGCTCCCTGCTGAGCAGAGAGTCTGACATGGGACCCGATCCCAAGACCCTGAGATCATGACCTAAGCCGAAGGCAGAGGCTTTACCCACTGAGCCACCCAGGCACCCCAAATCTTTAATTTTTTGTGTTATGCTACAGTATCTCACTTTAGCCTATGTTAAATATAGAGATAGAAGAGGGAAAATTTTGCAGAATTTTGGGCATGAAGTTGCCTGGTATGCTTGTTAATATTACAAATCCTGGAGCGCCAGTGCCTGGATATATGAGGGTTTTTCAGAGAAACAGAACCAGTATGAGAGTCTACCTACCTATCTATCTATCTATCTATCTATCATCTATCATCTATCTACCTAAGGATTGGTTCACATGATTATGAGGCTGAGAATACTACAAAATACCATTTACAAGCTAGAGACCCAGGAAAGCTGGCAGTGTAATTCCAGTCTGAGTCCAGAAGCCTGAAACCAGGTGAATAAATAGTGTAAATTACAATCTGTGTTGAAAGACCTGAAAACCAGGAGTGTTAAGTCCCAGTCCAAGGGCAGGAGAAGACTGATTTCTGAGTTAAGCAGTTAGGCAAAGAGATAGTTTCCCTTCCAACCCCATATCCAAGGGAAATGAAAACACGTCCACAAAAAAAGTGTACATGAATTGTTATAGCAGCGTTATTCCTAATAACCAAAAGGAGGAAGCAATTCCAATCTTCGTCAGTATGTGGATGAGTAAACAAAAGTGGTATATACACACAATATAATAGTATTCATTCATAAAAAGGAATGAAACACGGAGATATATTACAAAATGGATAAACCTTGAAAATATTATACTAAGTGATAGAAACTAGCCATAGAAAAACAACATATTATATGATTTCATTTACATGAATTATCCAGAATGGGCAAATCTATAGAGGAAGAAATATAAAATATTTCCTTAGGATGGAGGACAGGAAACGGAGTGATAAAGGAATTATAACCAAAACATATGGGTTCTCTTTATGTGGTAATAAAAATTTTCTAAAATTGACTCAGTGGTGTTTGGATATATCTTTAAATAGCTATACCCATTGCATTGCACACCTCAAATGGGTGAATTTTATGATTTGTGAATTATATCTCAATAAAGCTGTTTAAAATATAAAACTGCTTGACTGGCAATAAAGCCAGTACATGGATTAGCTGTTATTATTATCTGTTCTTTCTGAGATGTACCACTTGACACAAACCATTAAATCCTATATTGTTTCCTTTGAATTAAAACCATAGTCCAAAGGTTTTTATCTCTTGATTTTGCCTATTTGGTAGAATTTATAAGAAAAATTTATTCAGCAAAGCATATCATAAAAAGCATGAGAACTCAGGATATGGAGGTAGCAGTTATTTAATAACAAAATATGTATAGATTTGGCATTTGAATTATTTAATATGTGTGCTAAACCTTTCAAACATGTCAGTTAGAAAAAAATCTTTTTTTTTTTTTAAGATTTTATTGATTTATTTGACAGAGAGAGATCACAAGTAGGCAGAGAGGCAGGTAGAGAGAGAGGGGAAAGCAGCCTCCCTGCTTAACTGAGAGCCTGATGCGGGGCTCAAGCCCAGGAGCCTGAGATCATGACCTGAGCTGAACGCAGAGGCTTAACTCACTGAGCCACCCAGGTGCCCTAGAAAACAATTGTTAATAATATGATCCATAAAAACCATTGTAGCCTTTATGTTTATTTAAAAAGGCAGGTTTCTTTGGGGAAGAAAAGTAGAACTATACATCCTAAAAGTTTCCCCTGTGTAGGAGAGAAATGCTTGCTCTTCCACTTTCAGACTTCTCCTAGAGAGGAAGTTGGGCTAACTGAACGTACAATAGTTATTTGGATTTATTCATAAACCAACAAGCATCACCAAGTTGACAATCAATTTGATCGCAGACAGCCTGAAACAATTTTTTCTCCCTCAAAGCAAAATAGATATTTCCTGAAACTACACAAAATTTTTTTTAAAACCATTTGATAAATTACCACTGAGTTTTAGTCAATCTATTTGGGAACAAATCACAGTAATTTCAGTATTTATAGGGAGATTGCTGGTTCACTGCATATCAGCATTTTTTAACATGACTGTATTTATGTATAGACATAAGAAAAGGAATAAAAAAAGAAAGGAAATGGAAAGCAAAGTGGCCATTACACCACCCCTGTTGTCCAACAATCACCATTCCAGTATTTGCTAGAATAGCTATCATTGGGCTGGCTACAATTTGTCACCATTTTCCTTGTCTTCTTTTTCATTTACTCTCTTATTTTCCGATCTATATATCCACAATTGAGATTCTTTAAAAGATACTACCTCATTCTCCACCAATATTTTTGTTTCTTTGTTGCATTCATTTACATTTTGGCAATTTGCTGTAAATAAACGTTTCCATTTTCTTCCTGTCAAGGTTTCTGTTGTCTCCATTGCCTCTCCTTCCCATGTTTAAGTTGTAGATAGCTACACAACAACTTTGTAGTCATAAAAATCCATCCACAACTGGATTTCTCTAAATCACCTATATCTATCTCTGATTGTCCACTCTCACCAAATTTTCAAACATTTTTTTTTCACATGTTCAAGATTATACTCTTGTTCATATATAACAATTTCCCTGACCTTTCTAACTTCATTGTGTTTCTAGGGACCTTTGCTTTGATTTTCAGTGGTTTAAATATTTTTACCTGCATTCAGAGATTGTTAATCTTCTTGGTCTTTCAATGTTTGTGAAGTATCCTATAGTAACAGCACGAGTAAATTCACATTTCTCTTCCTTAATGCAAGTGATTTTGAGTTTTCATAAAACAATTCATGAGATTGAACTGACTGAAAGGTAAATTTGACATAACTATGTTGATATCATTAATTTGCATTCTAGCAAAAATGGAAAACATTTTATTTCAACCAAATTACGTGTGCTACAAGAATATCATGGCTGTTATTCTACCCTTAACCACCACAGTCATTGAAAGGGCTGCTACAATTTACTCATTTTTACAGTATATGAATTAATTACAAATTTGAACTACATTTGTATTTTGAAAAAGCATGTTTTTTAAAGGCATAGAACAGACTCAGCATTAAAGTATTGGTATTAAATTTTCTTTTAAAACCCATATCCATTCCTAGCTCAAAAAATTTATTTTATTAAATAAAATACATAAATCTCACTAAATTATGAAAGAATTAGTAAAAATTATGAGAATTTTCTGTTTAATACAAAGCACAGAATAAGACATTGTAATGCAGCCCATTTCCCCCCCAGTTAATGTAAAAAATGATCAAGTGAGTATAATCAGGTGCTCCAGATAAAGTAAAGGTATCCAGATTTGTGAATCTTACTCATTATAAATATCAATTTATAATAAAAATTTTTAAGACATGATTTTTGGAGTTTTAATGTTAAAAAAGTCATAAAGTTTTTAATGACCAACCCAGTAGCAATGAACATTTCTAGTGTGCAAATAGAACATAAATTGAAGATGTCATCAAACCTATCTAACTCTGTGGTCATGAAAAATGGATTTAGAAGTCAAAGTAAAGTGACTCCCACTGGCCAAAAGAGGTAATTTGAATATTAATAATAAGTGCAATGAATTGAAACTCATCAAATGCATTTAAACTCATGAGTTTATAATGATATTAAGAGAAATAAAACCAACCATGCACCTTCTCAGATAATAAGAGACCGATTCATTATCTAGACAGTTTGCTAAATAAAAAGGAAAAATCAAGGATTTTTCTTTCCTTTCCTATATCAACCGCACTAGTACATAACGGCTGGATAACTAAATAATAGAAGACGAGAACGATCTTCTTATATTATTACTCAAGATAAAAACAAAAACAACGTTTTAATGAAGTAGAGGAACTAGATTTGAGCATCTATGACTCTTACTTGTCATAAAAACACAACCATTATATACTGCCAGGTAAAAGAACAAAGTACTGCCAATAGTCTTCTCAGATATATTCTGAATCTGATCAAGCTTCTGGATCTGGCTTCCAATTCTCACGAAAGATGGAGACCAAAGAAACAGGTAGAACACCACCAATGAGTTTCCTATATGTAAATTATAGACTGTGGGCATACCAAAAATTCAATGACCCAAGGTTTTCTGCAACTAAATTATTCCCTATAGGGTTAATTCTGTGATGCTCTTTGGTTCATGATACAAAAAGTCCTGCTGATTCTCAAAGTCTGACAATTCTTATATAACTCCATTTCTTCCCTGATACATCAACAATAACCTTCCTGAAGACAGCCAGGAAGACTCTACCTTGCCACAATGTGTTCTCTCTCAATCTCAGGGCTTCTTTGGTTCCAGAAGGTGTTATTGAAATCATGTTTGTGATGTTACTACAATGTGGGGGGAGGAGGTTTAACTGCATATTTTTTATATAATACAGTATTAATTTTCTTTACCAAATGGCAAAATTAGCATGCTGTGTTCAGTTATATTAGGCCAAAATGCTGGGAGGTTTTTTTTTTTTTTATCTTAAAAAATAGCATGTTCTACAGCAATAAGACAAAAAGAAAAGACCTTTTTTTTTATAATTACATTATTTATGGCTTAATGCAAAATTGTTTTTCCTGGGTATTTCCATATTATCCGAACTCCTATGCTTCCTTCTAATTTCTGTGTTACAGAATAGCATGGAATTGATTGGATAGCATCTCTTAGATCCCCCCAACTAGGTTCCTGTCCCCTGGACTCCCAAAAGTTTATACATGTGTGTTACACTTCTGTGCCAAGTTTATTCATTAACTAGACTGAAATCAGTAATTTGAAACAAGCTCCACATCGGTGCACTTGAAGTACCTGAGAATTCTTTAGCCTCCCCCCTGCCTAAATCTCTTTCTGTCTTGTGAGACTTTTGTCTAAAAAGTTGGGAATTTTATAGAGATTCTCACTCCACACAGCTTCCCTAAGAATCAAGCTAAGGCTATTAGGAGACAGTATGTTTAAGCAGTAATTTGGAGACAGAAATATCCATCATTACATTTTTTTCCAATTTATTTATGTATTTAAAATATTTTATTTTTTATATGACAGAGAGAAAGAGCACAAGCAAAGATGGCGGGAGGCAGAAGGAGAGGGAGAGGCAGGCTCCCCACCAAGCAGGGACCCTCATATGGGCTTTGATCCCAGGACTCTGGGATCATGACCTGAGCCAAAGTAGACCCTTAACCAACTGAGCTATCCAAGCACTCCTCCAGTTTTATTGATACACAATTTCTATATGCTATTATGTTAGCCCAAGGTATAAACATAATCATTTATATATGTACCTATTGTGAAGTCATTACCATACAAGTTTTGTTAACATATATCTTCTTAAATAGTTAGAATTTTTTCTTGTGATAAGAGTTTTTAAGATCTACTCTTAGCAACTGTCCCATTACTTTTGGAGTTGTACTGCTGTTTAGTTAGAAAATACCCCAATTAGTTACACTATTAATAATAGTAATGGTAAGTAGAATAATAGAGTTGAAGTCCTAAAAAAAAAAAAAAAATCACACACACACAAAGCAAATCTTATGAACTACTCAGGTAAGCTAGAAAAAGTTTGAAGACAGCTATTCTCTATAGTTTATAGTCCATTTTATCTGGAACTAAGCCCTGAATAGGCATTTCACTCTGTGCACAGGGCTTAAAAGCCACAGAATTTCAGGATAAGGTGTTTTGGGTCAGGGGATATATCGCCCTATTTCATTTATGTTGTTTGTGAAAGCACTAGTCTAGATATTTTGGGTCAAGATAAAATTTAACAATTTTTACAGACCCAGAGGTTTCTTGCAAACATCTTGCCTAGACATTGTATATTTCTATGTGGTTGTCTTGTTTTTTTCAAGAGAAATGAGCAAAAATTGCAATTAGAACCCTCTGATAATCTAAGTCAGGGAAAGAGCACTTTACAAGCCAGAAGTACAGGTTTTCATTTCATGTACCTTTAATTATGATACTAATTTAGACTTATTCATACACTTTTCATCCAAACCAAGAAAAGCCTTTTTTCCTCCTTTTTTTTTTTTTTTAAGTCAGAGCTCTTTGCTCTCTGAACCACATAAAAATGGTTCCAATCTTTAAAACTTTGCATACATTTTACCCCCTTTATGGTAGGTCTGTTCTAATTAGATGACTCTATAATACACACAAATGAAATATTTATATGACCAGTTAATCTCCAAAAGTGTTAAAAAAGGCTACAATGAAAATAACGCTTAAAAAAGTAATTATTATTTTTTTTGTGTGTAATAAAAACTCTTTCAGAAATTAGTTTCTCACACACTCACCACAAAGAAACATAGAGGACCAATAGCCAGTTTTTTAACTTTGGCCATTGGTCAACTGTTAATACAAGGAACAATTTGCTGTATTTCAAACCAAAGCAGCAATCAGTTCCATCACTTTCAGGTTGGGATAGTCAGGTAGACATGAAAAATATTGAGATGTCCTTGAAGCAAGAACTGATTTTCATTAGAATGCTTAAAAAAAAAAAAAAAAAAAGTTACAGAGATTCAAGCAGTGCCTGGGCGGCTCAGTTGGTGAGGCATCTGCCTTTGGCTCAGGTCAGGATCCCAGAGTCCTAAGATCTAGCCTGCATTCTTCTCCCCACTCAGTGGGGAGCCTGATTCTCTCCCCCCTACTCCTCCTGCTTATGCTCTCTATTTGTCAAATAAACAAATAAAATCTTTAAAAAAAAAGTGATTCAAGTTCACAGGACATGTAAACAATACAAACTTTAAGGGTTTTATCTATTAACCAAATTATACA
This sequence comes from Mustela erminea, assembly GCF_009829155.1. Taxonomy (NCBI): domain Eukaryota; kingdom Metazoa; phylum Chordata; class Mammalia; order Carnivora; family Mustelidae; genus Mustela; species Mustela erminea. The sequence goes on along the minus strand of NC_045628.1, from coordinate 42,168,139 downwards.
TAATTAAAGTTTTACTATGTAATATGAGCATTTTATCATCTTTGCATTAGAGATCAGCCATCTATCTTTTAAAATCATATTCTTTTTTTTAAAAGATTTTATTTATTTATTTGACAGACAGAGAGATCACAAGTAGACAGAGAGGCAGAGAAAGAGGGAGCAGCAGGCTCCTCGCTGAGCAGAGAACCTGGTGTGGGCCTTGAACCCAGGACCCTGAGATAATGACCTGAGCCGAAGGCAGAGGCTTAACCCACCGAGCCACCCAGGCACCCTAAAATCATATCCTTATGATCCATTGCCAAAGTGAATATCAAGAGATAACAGAGTCCTCAACATAAGCAAACACAGGAATAAACAGAAAGATAGTGTTTTCTGTCACTTGTAAAAGACCATATGGTCAGATAATATAATCAAAGCCAACCTCCCAATGTTACTGCTAAAGAGGAAACAAAACGATGTTCATTTACAAAATGGAGTCAGACTTGGCTGAGAAACAAAACAGAGTCAGAAACAGTCAACAAGAATAAATGATCTTCCCTGCTTCGTTAGATTTATTACCAGAGCCAAGAAAGGTAAATCAAGACACAAGACACAAAAGAACTGCATTTTGGAAGCAACACAACTTGTTTAGTTATAGTAGGGTGGATCTGCCTGGGAATCTTTTTTTTTTTTTTTTTTTTTTAAGATTTTATTTATTTGACAGACAGAGATCACAAGTAGGCAGAGAGGCAGGCAGAGAGAGAGGAGGAACCAGGCCTCCCACTGTGCAGAGAGTCCGATGTGGGGCCCGATCCCAGGACCCTGAGATCATGACCTGAGCCGAAGGCAGAGGCTTAACCCACTGAGCCTCCCAGGCGCCCCTGCCTGGGAATCTTAATAGTCCTTCCACCAGCTCAGACAAAATCCAGAGGGGAAAAATATTTTCACAAGGAAAATTCTACAGGGGAATTTACATGTCCAAAAGAACTTAAATCTATGAAGGAATGAAACACAATGGAATGAATAAACATATTGTAAGTATTCTTTCAATATTAATAACTATTTAAAGGGTATTTCATTGAGAAAACACAATGGATTTTTTTAAAGTTTTGTTTATTTATTTGTCAGAGAGATAGCACAAATAGGAAGAGTGTCAGGCAGAGAATTTATTACTCGAGAATTTATTAATTTTGTAAGCAAATATGACAATGATCACACAAATTGTGGGTAGGAGTAAAAACAACAATACTTCTTACATAATATGTGAAGTGATTTTTCTATTCTGTGAAGGACAACCTTGAGAAATTAAGGATAAAATATTATGTAATTATAATATCTAGAGCTACCACTACCCATAGCTTCAAAACTATAGAGATTCAAAAGGGAATATCAGAATATTTAAAATAATACTAAGGAAAATAGGAAAAGTAGAGCAACAAAAAGAAAAAAAAAACAGAAAAAGAGAGAATGAAAGGCAACATGGTAGACAAATTTTTTTAAGATTATAGCTGAATGTAAAAAAAAAAAAAAAAAAAAAAAAAAGATTATAGCTGAATGTAAAACATCCCTTTCTTCTTTGTGGAAGATACCTGATGTCCTTAGCTTTAGTGGTTGCAGGAAGATTCTAACTTTTTTTTTTTTTCAATTTTGTTTTCTCATAGAAGAATGTATAAATCATTGTCAAAATATTTTTCTTTACCTTTTTTCTCTTATACCAGATTTTATTTCTCACATCAGATTTATAATTTAATTAAAATATTTAAGAACATATTTTAATTAAAATTTGGGGTCAAAATGATTTTCTTTTGGAAATGTAAGAGGCTTAATTATTTTCTAGTTTATAATCATAAAAATGTAAGTCTAATGCCTATCTAATATTTCTTCTCTTTTAAGCAAACCACTTTTGGTCTGGATGATTTTACAATTTTCTTCTATATTTAAAATTCTGATATTTTAGCAAAACATATCTATCTCTAGGTTAGTTTGCTTTTAACTAGACTGGCAGTCCATCAGCCCTTTCAAGCAAAAGAATGATGATTATCATCTTATTGAGAAAAAAAATCTTTTATTATTTTTAATAATTTATTTCCTTCTACTTTTTTTCTGTTCTATAACCCTGGAAATTTTATTACGAATATGTGGAGAAAGTGAATAGATTCTTTATGATTATTTTCTCTAATATTACTTTTTCGTATATTTTGCTTTACATTGCAGACTTCCTCAAGCCTTTATATTAAATTACTAAGTAAGTTTTAACTGGGAAGGTGAATACAATTAGAAAAACCATGGCAATTTTTGGAGTGACACTTCATTATCGAATAATACGGTAAAGATCTGTAGGAAGAGAAGTATTTATTAGCACCTTACATATGTGAAAAAAGTCAAGGTAAAATATTTATTTTACTTTCTAACTTAATTATCCTCTTATGATTTTCCTGGAGACAGACGCATCTTAAAGGATTATAGTGAAATATTGTAAGCTGAATGGGGCCAGAATTCCAGTTGCAACTGATGTTTCAGATATAGATTCTTTAATGGGACAATTAGGCAAATCAACACATCCCTGGTATCTGTTTAATAACCAATGATTTTGTAAATGATTTATCTCTGCAAATAAAATGAAGAAAGGTAGAAGCCATTTGCATTCCCATGACAAGGACAGCTGAGTGCCTTCAATCAAATTTATAACAATTTTGTTCAGGGCTATGTCATTACTCCCATTCTGCTCATAATTAATATGCATGGACATTCATTATATTAACCCACATCACTAATTGAGATTTGAAGGTGTTCCCATGCTGCTGATATGTCTGTGTTACTAGTTGAGGGGCATGTTATTCACTTCTTCAAAGTGAGTAACAAATAGCTTTGCCTTGAGATCTGAACTAATAGGAAAATAGTACAGGATTGAGTCTCTTTAGCTGTAACATGCACCACATTTGAATGCATTGCTCTTCATTCATACAATGACCACTAATACTCTCAGCATAAAGAGGTATGCTGAGCAAGTAAATGTTCTCTAGCTGTTCCAGAATAAAGTGCAAACAGATTTTTCATTTTGGTCTTGTTCTGACTGTCTGAAGTGTCTACTGCACATCTGTATGCCCCATGTACTCTACAGCAGACACTAATAGGAGAAACGTGAAACAGACCCAGATGGTTTGGGAACAGAACAATAACTTCTTAGAAAATAAATATTTCCTTTCAGTCAGGTGGTAACTTCTGATAATTAGAAGAGGTCTTAGAGATTAAGCCTAGAACCCATACTTCCAGCTATTCCAAAATTATTCCAATTTGTAAGTCTCTTATTGCTTATGCATACCCTTGCTTAGTTAAATTATCAATTTCTGTATATGCTATGAAATCTGAACCAATAAACCATATATTTATGATACAGCTCAGATCCAAATTCTGCACAGGGTATACTTAAAGTGTCTTAGCTGGAAATAATATCTCCTTTTTTCCTACTATAACATTTACATTTCAACTTTTAAAAATTATTTATCACATTGTCCCTCTATGTGTTACCACTTTCATTGGGTGGTGGATACTACTCTTAATAGGATCTTGTGAATAATCATAATGATATTCAGTTCAACAGACTTAATAAAAAAAAAACCTTCTAATTTCATTTATTTGAATTTCAATTTTAGTAAGTAATGTTAACAGCACCAATGAGATGATAAAATTGGTTATCAAATAAACATGTATCACTTAGGAAAGAGAGAAAGAAAAATTCCAATACTCTTCCCACAAATGTCTATTTCACCAACACAATTGGACATGGTGAGCCAATTATACATACTAATTATTTACATAATATATTTTTAATTAGTAGAGGTAAAAAGATGTAATAAACATTAGATAGAATATATATATATATATATATATATATATATATATATATTTCCTAAAAAAAGAGTTTATTGATGTTGAGGTATATTACTGAAGTGTTGGTATATTTTGAAAAACACATTCTTTTTTTTTTTAATTTTATTTATTAATTTGACAGAGAGAAATCACAAGTAGACAGAGAGGCAGCCAGAGAGAGAGAGAGAGGGAAGCAGGCTCTCTGCTGAGCAGAGAGCCCGATGCGGGACTCGATCCCAGGACTCTGAGATCATGACCTGAGCCGAAGGCAGCGGCTTAACCCACTGAGCCACCCAGGCGCCCCTGAAAAACACATTCCTCATTAAATATTTTATTCTTGTCTCTGAGACATTTTTGTTAATAAATATTAGAAATAATGAGAAAGGGCTTTGTACAATACTCAATCCTGAATTTTTGAAATGATGAGTCTACATATTTTGCACATTCATTTTAACTTTATTTCTGTGGTTCACACATAGAAGTATTCAATGCAAAGAAACATACATACTCTCATACAGTTATTGCTTCCCTATAATCCTCTAGTATCAGTATTTACAATATAATTTACATGTAATTTAGCAGTATCAGTATTTACAAACTAATCTACATGATTTTTAAGTGACCCTTACTGCCTGGCTATAGTTGTCTAACTGAAATTTGAATAAAATTACTATGGATCAAAAAAAATTTTTTTCAATGCAGAGAAAAAAAGGCAGATCTGAGGACTACTGTGTCAGTTTCTTGAGTGAAGGTGATAAAATGGAACACGGAAAGACAAAAGGCTTAGACATTCCAAATGTGCTCCTTCATTTGCAACTCATTCTGCTCTGGAATCTCACACTAGCTTTTAACACCTAATAAATTATGAAAAGTTACTTAAGAGAAAATATGCACATCAAAACCCCCCCTACCAGGATACTTTTTGGCCTCTTCTTGCTCCCTCTTCTATTACCTACTGTATTCTTTAAGCTTTTTTTTTTTTTTTTTAAGATTTTATTTATTTATTTGACAGAGAGAGATCACAAGTAGGGAGAGAGGCAGGCAGAGAGAGAGGAGGAAGCAGGCTCCCTGCTGAGCAGAGAGCCCGACGCGGGACTCGATCCCAGGACCCTGAGATCATGACCTGAGCCGAAGGCAGTGGCTTAATCCACTGAGCCACCCAGGCGCCCTGTATTCTTTAAGCTTTAAAGAGGCCCATCATCATCTTTTTGCCAGATAGTTGTAAGAAAGGGCAGTATTCCAGGGATATATTTTATTTTATTTCTTTTTTGTGAATAATGTGAAAAATAAGAAACTCTAACATCAAATAAATTATTTGTTCATATTAACTCCATAAATAATTTTCAAATGTCCATGGAACATTGGTGACATCCTTCTGTTAAAAGGCTTTTGTGTTTAAAAAAGATTGGGTGTTTACTGTTCTTCAATTTGCTATTCTCACTTCAAAGATTGACCAACCTAACTCATTTCCTATAAGTTTGGGTGAAAAGTACTAATTCAAAATGGCAAAATAAAATTGTATGTTGTGAAAACTCAGGAGTATATATTCTGAGCTAATAATTGGTAGCATTTTATTGACAATTTATCTAAAGGGCATGATAAGCAACACTTTGTAATACTGGGTAAACTAAAGTGAACATTGGTAAATTTATGAGACATCTTAGATTAAGTAACAGAAATATTATTTACTAAGTTATATTCCAGTCACCATAGTGATTTATAGAAAGCTTAAAATCTATCTCTGAGGGGCCCCTGGGTAGCTCAGTTGGTTAAACATATGCCTTCAGCTCAGGTTGTGATCCCAGGGTGCTGGAGTCCAGCAGCTCCCTGATCAGCAGAAAGACTGCTTTTCCCTCTCCCTCTGTCTGCAACTATCCCTGCTTGTCCTCACTTTGTCTCTGTCAAATCAATCAATCACCAATCAATCAATCAATCATTTAAAAAAATCTCAAAAAACCTAGCTCTGAAACAAGTGTAAAAATTGATTGCATTCTGTTTACTAAACTCTTCTAGCTTCATTTGGTATTCGTACATATATTTCAGCTTGGAGATTACCTTTCAGGTATTCATCATGAATAACTAAATTTAGTATATCATTGGAAGCTTCTTCTTTATTCTTTTGACTATCATTCATTGATTTGCATATTTAGTCAACAAATAGTGATTAGTGGCCACTATATGGTATAAAGGTAGAAAATGTGAAATTAGTCAAAGAGGTGTGTTAGTACCGCATACATAAAACGATAGTACTTTTTTCAGATGCATCAGGTAGTTTTTATCTTGAACACTTGTGTTTTTCTATTTCCCCTGTATGAAATGCTTTCATGAACTAAATCAAACATTTTGACACATATATAAACTTCGAAGTGGATCACATATTTTAATCCTTCACCTTCTTAAGGTCTTGTATAATTATAATTTTTTTTAAATTAAAACCAATTCATATCCCCAACTTTCAGCTCATACTTAAATTATCACATTTATTGTCATTGAAATTATAGTATAATCTAATTTTCTTGTTATTGTATCCCCACCAGTCCTTATAAGGAAATAAACTCCAAGATGACAAAAATTTAGTCTTTGTTAATTTTTATTTCCTTTTTGCCCAGAAAAGCTCTTGGCACATTGTGTATTCAATTTAAAAATTTGTTAAATTAATTAATAAATGAGGAAAAATGAAATAGGAAAACAAGAAGAGCAAGTATGTGAATGGGAGGAAGTTTGAAGAAATATATAAGATGAAAAACTAAGTTTTAGACATGAAGTAAAATGCCAGTAGCCGGATGATTCTGAATATAAGCAATCAGCTAAATTTAAACTACTGTTTAGGGGAAAAACCATCAAAAAATGGTCCATAACCTCTCACTAAAGAAAGATCACACAGTGTTACAAACCTAATGAAAGAAGAGATTTTACAAATGGATTAAAAGCTCATGTGTATCAATTTCAATGCTGTTTGTCAAGAAAAATACAACTTCAAAAGTCATGTATTTTGTAGACTATTCCTCCTTTGGGATTTGTCTGATTTTTTCTTGAGATTAGATGTAGGTTATGGGTTTGAGGAGGAATACTACAGAGGTCAAGTATCACCATCACATCAAGAGTGTAACCTGTCAACATGACTTATCACTGTTGATACTAACCTTGGTCACCAAGCTGAAATAGTGTTTGTTAGGTTTCCGTACTGTGAAGTTATGCTTTTTGTTTCCTGTTTCATACTATATGCTCTTTGGACAAAAGTCCCTATATGTAACGCACACTTAAAGAGTAAGGAGTTATGCATCACCTCCTTGATGATAAAATATCTTCAAAAATTATTTATAATTCTTCACAGGTGATTTGTATATTCTATTCCATATATATATAATTGATTTATGTAAGTATAGATGCATGGATACTTACTGTATACTTCTTGTATAATCTAATATCCTGAATTCGTTTGCTCAAATTTTCCTAGCTTTGTCTGTTAGTAGTTTTTTCAGTTAGTTCTTATATTTGACATCAACTCACTATTGTGTGGTGTTGTTGTTGTTTATTGTTGTTGAGCACATCCCTATTTCCTGGCATGACACGATGCTCCAGGTTCACATAGTGTGTTTCCTGCCCAAGCCTTACAATCAGCCATATGTCCAAGCTTTCACTATCTGCCATTCATTTACTTAGTTGTTCAGTTCCAGTATATACATACAGTGGTTTCAGAGATTTTAACCAAAATCCCATAAGAAACAATTTTATCCATTAATGTAGGGTTCTTGTGTTCAGTTACTTTTGACTTTATTCTTACAGAATCTGCTTATTTCCAAAGCTACTTAGGTCAGCATCTTTCCCAGCTCTACTCCATGTACTGATGTTGTTTCATATATTTGTAATATAGCTAGATTGTTTCATCATATTCAGTGCTCCATTCTGATATCCCCCAGTTCCCCCCCCAAAATTTAAATCTGCGTATAATAAGGTTCAGTTTTGTGCAGTAAAGGTTTAAAGCATAATGTCAAGTATCCATAATACTATAGCATACAGAATATATAACCACCTTATACAACCTTCTGTCTTTCACCTATTAGCCTTTCTCACCTTAAATAGCTTTTTACTACTGATCTATGTACCACCTCTACAGTCCAGACATTTTTTTTAAAGATTTTATTTATTTATTTATTTGACAGACAGAGATCACAAGTAGGCAGAGAGAGAGATTGGAGGAAGTAGGCTCTCCACTGAGCAGAGAGTCCGATGGGGGTTTGATCCCAGGATCCTGGGATAATGACCTGAGCCAAAGGCAGGGCTTTAACCCACTAAGCCACCCAGGTGCCCCTACAATCCATACATTTTAAAAAATAAAATCATGTTTTTGTATTTTTGATTTGACATTCTTTAATAATATATAAATAAAAAATCCACAATGCTAGTGACCAAAATGTAATTTCTGAAGTATGTTTGACAGAATATCTCTCAATGACATATGATGTTTTCTTTAAATGTAACACAAATTTAAAATTTAAAACGATTCTACTTACTAAATCATTCACAGGTCCATTAAACCTCTGAACTGCAAATCACAAGTCATCAGGAATACACGTTAAAATAGTGAGAAAATCTAGGGGTGAAATATGTTTATAATATATCATCGTAAAAGTTGAAAAAAGATTCTAAAGCTTGTACTAAGTGGAGTGTAATATCCTAAACAGGGAGAATTGGATTATATGCTCCAGTTACAGAATATGATCCAAATACAAAATATGAAATATTCAGGGTAAACATAGATATTAATTAGTGTAAGCAAGGCAGAGATTGAGTAACAGAAGATCTTGGCACATTTGACATGTGAGAGCTAGGAAGTAAGTTTGAGTAATAAGGACAATTCAAGAACATTATGTCCAGCAACTAAGGCTTGTAAATATGGCATAATCTTTGTTAATGAAGGCCCCATTCCCTAAGCAGGACAATTATATTTGAAAGTGGAGAAAAGATGGAAGAATTAATAAAGCTTTGCAAGTGTTTTCTAGTGTGAAAGCATGCTAATTTTCTCCCACTCCACTATCTTCTTTCTAGGTTTTTAATTGCCTTTAGGATAAGTCTCAAGATTCTTGAGTCAATTGATTTCCCAAAATGGTTCTCTGGACAATAAAGAAAACTTTGGGAGACATGGGTGAAGAGGAGAGTGTTCCAGTCATGAATGTACAAAAAATTATTCCCTACCAAAAAGGTCCCATAAGTCTTGCTAGGGACAATGCAGATTTAAAAGGCATATTTTCATATTTTGAAACCAGTATCAATTGTTATGACAGAAAAGTAAACAAGCAGTTACAAAATAATATAATAAATGCTATACTAAAGTACTATGAGATTGCTTATCTCAGTTGAAAGCTTTTGTAGGAAGGCTGGATAACTTTTTATCTAAAGTTGATATATTGCATATTACAGACTACCCATATTTCAAATACGCATGATACATTGGGTTTCCCAGGAAGCACCAAGCTACCTTAGCCAGATTTCACGCTTGCAAGATTAAGTGAAGCTGTAGGGATATTTTCTGAGTAAAAATAAGATCTGTCTTACTATTGAGTTAAGTGGTAAGAATTGGTGATTAACCATATGGATCATATATAAGAGGTTAGAGAGAGAATGAATGCATGTGAATATTAATTAGCTTATAGTTATTCTGAGGATAAAATGAGGCAATTTGTCTGAAAGCAATTTGAAATACAATAAAGGAAAAATTGACATTCATTAGCCTTCCCACAAAATTTCTGTAACACTTAAAAGTGAAGATGAATGCTAGTAAATAATTAAATATGACCAAAACTAATTGTTATAACTCAGGTATTCTGTCTGATAGCTTTTCCCAATTTCTACTTCTTATGACCTACAGAAAAAAATACAATATAATAAATTGTTCATGTATACTCCTATCACCTGCAAAAATTCTGGCCCCAATCAGAAACAGACAAAACTCTCCTTGTAAGGAAAGCTGAAAGGATATAGAAAATGTCTTATGGGGGCACATGTGTGGCTCAGTCTGGTAAGTGTCTGCCTTCGGCTCAGGTCATGATCTTGGGGTCTTGCAATCGAACCCCACATCAGGCTACTTGCTCATCAGGGAAGGTGCTTCTTCTCCCTCTACCTCTTCTCCTGCTCGATCTTTCTCTTTCAAATAAATAAGTAAAAAAATCTTAAAAAAAAAAAGTCTTATGACCCACATCACCTTGATTATCTCTACTATGAATATTTCAATTGAAAAATTTAACAATACTGGACTCCAGCTTTCTAAGTTGGTAAATAGCTAAATTATACTGTTTTTAGTAAATATATTCACAAATGGGCCATGCCTTATTTCCACACATATTCTGATTTTGCCCCACTTTCAACTGGGGATTCTTTTGTCTGGCTGTTCTGTAAACAGACCAAAAATAATATGATAACCCCAATTGCAAATGTATTAGTGACCTTGACAGTTATAGAGTATCTCTGTGCTCTTGTGCCAAGTGGAAGTCCAGTTTAATACATTTTAACAACAGAAAAATAGTGCTAGAGTAAAACTGCAGAGAAAAGATGTAATTTGTTATACTCCTGCTGGGCATTAATGATGTGCTAGCAATAATAGCACTTTTACTCATGGCAGATAAAGATATCAGCTTAAGATTGCCAGTAGGAAGGAAACATGGTAAAAAAAGGTTATTTCAAAATACCCAGATTCGAAATCTTTTCAATGACCTGTAAGGCTAGTAATGTAATAGTAGAATCTTTCTGTTTGTTTGCCTTGTTTTTGTTTTTGTCTTTCCTTCTTAGGAGTTAGGAGACTCAACAACTGAAAGCCTTGATAAGATCTGGAACTTTTAGAGGGTTGTTGACTTATCAGAGAACCACAGCTTATCATGTAAATGTAATGCATGCAAATTTATAAAGATAAGAGGAAGGGACTCTTATAGTCTTACTGGAAGAGATACTTGCTAGGTAAGATGAGAGTACCTTGAAACATGATTCTATTTATCAACTCACAGTGGATCTAAAGAATACAGAAAAATTCACTTGGAAAGAAAGCAAATAAATAGAAACTGAAGATTTTTCAATAGCGTAGGAAGGAAAAATCACTTCACATGTAAGGGAAAATATTCTGAAAGGTGAGGTAAAAGGGAAAAAATGAGAAAGTAGATGTTATGCGATTTTAGGCCCTTTTCCATCAAGGAAACTATTTTAAGTAAATTAGTCATGCAGAACTGAAAGTATGCCCCTTACTCTCATACTAGTTTTTGAATATTGCCCTTGTCAGGTATTCTTTTTTTTTTTTTTTAATTCAATTGGTTAACATATGGTACATCATTAGTTTTCGATGTAGTTTTCATTGATTCATTAGTTGTGTATGACACCCACTGCTCATCACATCAGATGCCCTTCTTAATGCCCATCCCCCCGAACCCCCTTCCACAACCCTGTTTGTTTCCCAGAATCAAAAGTCTTTCATGGTTTTATTCTCTGATTTTTTCCCATTAAGTTTTCCCTCTCTTCCCTGATAATCTTCTGTGCTATTTCTTATATTCCACATATGAGTGAAACCATATGATAATTGTCTTTTCTCTGCTTGATTTATTTCACTTAGCAGAATACCCTCAAGTTCCATCCATGTCAATGTAAATGGTAGGTATTCATCCTTTTTGTTAGCCAAGCAATATTGCATTGTATATATCAACATCTTCTTTATCTTTTCATCTGTTGAAGGATATCTCAGCTCCTTCCAGTTTGGTTATTGTGGACATTGGCTACTATGAACATTGGGGTGCATGTGTCCTTTCTTTTCACTACATCTCTATCTTTGGGGTAAATACCCAGTAGTGCAATTGCTGTGTCATAGGGTAGCTCTACTTTAACTTTTTGAGGAGACTCCATACTGTTTTCCAGAGTGGCTATACCAGCTTGCATTCCCACCAACAGTGTGAGAGGGTTCCCTTTTCTCCACATCTTTGCCAACATCTGTTGCTTCCTGTCTTGTTAATTTTAGCCATTCTAACTGGTGTAAGGTGGTATGTCATTGTGGTTTTGATTTGTATTTCCCTGACGACAAGTGATATGGAGTATTTTTTCATGTATCTGTTGGCCATTTGCATGCCTTCTTTGGAGACTGTCTATTTATGTCTTCTGCCCATTTCTTGATTGGATTATTTGTTTCTTTGATTGTTGAGTTTAATAAAGAATATCTGTTATGAAACTAACCAATTACCTTTATCTACAATATTAAGTGGTTTTACATCCTTCTTCACCATTTTCTTGCTTTTTCCTTAGGCAGGAGGACTAATCTCAATTCCTTTCCAGAAAAAACTTTCCTGACCTGTCTCCAGAAGGTCAATTTTATATATCAAATATCCTATTTGATATCTCCACTGGGATATTTAAAGACTTCTCAAAATTTTCATGTTCAACAATGAACTTCTGATTTCCCCCACACCCCAAATCTGCTGCACTCATAGGTTTCCCATTTTCATCAGTGTCAGCTCTATCTATCTGTTTAAAACAAATATAGTTGAAGTAACTGTATTACTTCAATACAGTTGAAATTCTGTAATACTCGAAGTAATATAGTTACTTTAACTGTATTGACTTTACAGTTGTCCTCAACTCCTTTCTTTTATTTAAAACAACTTTTATTTGCCTTTTCTTTCTTTCTTTCTTTCTTTCTTTCTTTCTTTCTTTCTTTCTTTCTTTCTTTCTGTAGGCTCCATGCCCAGTGTGGAGCCCAGTGTGGTGCTTGAACTTCAGACCCTGAGATCAAGACCTGAGCTGAGATCAAGAGTTGGACACTTAACTGACTGAGCCATCCAGGAAACTCCATTTAAAAACAGCTCTAATTGGCAAAAAATCTTGTTAGTTCCACCTCCAAGGTATATACAGATATGAAAATAGCACAGTATCAAATTTAATCTCATGATTTTGATTATTTAATTCTGGTTAAAGAAAATGTCCTTGTTTTTAGGGAAAAACATGGAAAATATGAAATTAAAAAATAAAATATATTATTCTTTTTTTTTTAATTTTTTATTTTTTATAAACATATATTTTTATCCCAAGGGGTACAGGTCTGTGAATCACCAGGTTTACACACTTCACAGCACTCACCAAAGCACATACCCTCCCCAATGTCCATAATCCCACCCCCTTCTCCCAAACCCCCTCCCCCCAGCAACCCTCAGTTTGTTTTGTGAGATTAAGAGTCACCTACGGTTTGTCTCCCTTCCAATCCCATCTTGTTTCATTGATTCTTCTCCTACCCACTTAAGCCCCCATGTTGCATCACCACTTCCTCATATCACGGAGATCATATGATAGTTGTCTTTCTCTGCTTGACTTATTTCACTAAGCATGATATGCTCTAGTTCCATCATTGTTGTCGCTAATGGTAAGATTTCATTTCTTTTGATGGCTGCATAGTATTCCATTGTGTATATATACCACTTCTTCTTGATCCATTCATCTGTTGATGGACATCTAGGTTCTTTCCATAGTTTGGCTATTGTGGACATTGCTGCTATAAACATTCAAAGGTGCATGTGCCCCTTTGGATCACTACGTTTGTATCTTTAGGGTAAATACCCAATAGTGCAATTGCTGGGTCATAGGGCAGTTCTATTTTCAACATTTTGAGGAACCTCCATGCTGTTTTCCAGAGTGGCTGCACCAGCTTGCATTCCCACCAACAGTGTAGGAGGGTTCCTCTTTCTCCGCATCCTCGCCAGCATCTATCCTTTCCTGACTTGTTGATATTAGCCATTCTGACTGGTGTGAGGTGATATCTCATTGTGGTTTTGATTTGTATTTCCCTGATGCCGAGTGATATGGAGCACTTTTTCACGTGTCTGTTGGCCATCTGGATGTCTTCTTTGCAGAAATGTCTGTTGATGTCCTCTGCCCATTTCTTGATTGGATTATTTGTTCTTTGGGTGTTGAGTTTGCTAAGTTCTTTATAGATTCTGGACACTAGTCCTTTATCTGATATGTCGTTTGCAAATATCTTCTCCCATTCTGTCAGTTGTCTTTTGATTTTGTTAACTGTTTCCTTTGCTGTGCAAAAGCTTTTGATCTTGATGAAATCCCAATAGTTCATTTTTGCCCTTGCTTCCCTTGCCTTTGGCGTTGTTCCTAGGAAGATGTTGCTGCAGCTGAGGTCGAAGAGGTTGCTGCCTGTGTTCTCCTCAAGGATTTTGATGGATTCCTTTCGCACATTGAGGTCCTTCATCCATTTTGAGTCTATTTTTGTGTGTGGTGTAAGGAAATGGTCCAATTTCATTTTTCTGCATGTGGCTGTCCAATTTTCCCAGCACCATTTATTGAAGAGGCTGTCTTTTTTCCATTGGACATTCTTTCCTGCTTTGTCGAAGATTAGTTGACTGTAGAGTTGAGGGTCTATTTCTGGGCTCTCTATTCTGTTCCATTGATCTATGTGTCTCTTTTTGTGCCAGTACCATGCTGTCTTGATGATGACAGCTTTGTAATAGAGCTTGAAGTCCGGAATTGTGATGCCACCAACGTTGGCTTTCTTTTTCAATATCCCTTTGGCTATTCGAGGTCCTTTCTGGTTCCAAAAAAATTTTAGGATTATTTGTTCCATTTCTTTGAAAAAGATGGATGGTACTTTGATAGGAATTGCATTAAATGTGTAGATTGCTTTAGGTAGCATAGACATTTTCACAATATTTATTCTTCCAATCCAGGAGCATGGAACATTTTTCCATTTCTTTGTGTCTTCCTCAATTTCTTTCATGAGTACTTTATAGTTTTCTGAGTATAGATTCTGTGCCTCTTTGGTTAGATTTATTCCTAGGTATCTTATGGTTTTGGGTGCAATTGTAAATGGGATTGACTCCTTAATTTCTCTTTCTTCTGCCTTGCTGTTTGTGTAGAGAAATGCAACTGATTTCTGTGCATTGATTTTATATCCTGACACTTTACTGAATTCCTGTATAAGTTCTAGCAGTTTTGGAGTGGAGTCTTTTGGGTTTTCCACATATAGTATCATATCATCTGCAAAGAGTGATAATTTGACTTCTTCTTTGCCGATTTGGATGCCTTTAATTTCCTTTTGTTGTCTGATTGCTGAGGCTAGGACGTCTAGTACTATGTTGAATAGCAGTGGTGATAATGGACATCCCTGCCGTGTTCCTGACCTTAGCGGAAAAGCTTTCAGTTTTTCTCCATTGAGAATGATATTTGCGGTGGGTTTTTCATAGATAGCTTTGATGATATTGAGGTATGTGCCCTCTATCCCTACACTTTGAAGAGTTTTGATCAGGAAGGGAAGCTGTACTTTGTCAAATGCTTTTTCAGCATCTATTGAGAGTATCATATGGTTCTTGTTCTTTCTTTTATTGATGTGTTGTATCACATTGACTGATTTGCGGATGTTGAACCAACCTTGCAGCCCTGGAATAAATCCCACTTGGTCGTGGTGAATAATCCTTTTAATGTACTGTTGAATCCTATTGGCTAGTATTTTGTTGAGTATTTTCGCATCTGTGTTCATCAAGGATATTGGTCTATAGCTCTCTTTTTTGATGGGATCCTTGTCTGGTTTGGGGATCAAGGTGATGCTGGCCTCATAAAATGAGTTTGGAAGTTTTCCTTCCATTTCTATTTTTTGGAACAGTTTCAGGAGAATAGGAATTAGTTCTTCTTTAAATGTTTGGTAGAATTCCCCCGGGAAGCCGTCTGGCCCTGGGCTTTTGTTTGTTTGGAGATTTTTAATGACTGTTTCAATCTCCTTACTGGTTATGGGTCTGTTCAGGCTTTCTACTTCTTCCTGGTTCAGTTGTAGTAGTTTATATGTTTCTAGGAATGCATCCATTTCTTCCAGATTGTCAAATTTATTGGCGTAGAGTTGCTCATAGTATGTTCTTATTATAGTTTGTATTTCTTTGGTGTTAGTTGTGATCTCTCCTCTTTCATTCATGATTTTATTTATTTGGGTCCTTTCTCTTTTCTTTTTGATAAGTCGGGCCAGGGGTTTATCAATTTTATTAATTCTTTCAAAGAACCAGCTCCTAGTTTCGTTGATTTGTTCTATTGTTTTTTGGTTTCTATTTCATTGATTTCTGCTGATCTTTATGATTGCTCTTCTCCTGCTGGGCTTAGGGTTTCTTTCTTGCTCTTTTTCCTGCTCCTTTAGGTGTAGGGTTAGGTTGTGTACCTGAGACCTTTCTTGTTTCTTGAGAAAGGCTTGTACCGCTATATATTTTCCTCTCAGGACTGCCTTTGTTGTGTCCCACAGATTTTCAACTGTTGTATTTTCATTATCATTTGTTTCCATGATTTTTTTCAATTCTTCTTTAATTTCCCGGTTGACCCATTCATTCTTTAGAAGGATGCTGTTTAGTCTCCATGTATTTGGGTTCTTTTCAAACTTGCTTTTGTGGTTGAGTTCTAGCTTTAGAGCATTGTGGTCTGAAAATATGCAGGGAATGATCCCAATCTTTTGATACCGATTGAGTCCTCATTTAGGACCGAGGATGTGATCTATTCTGGAGAATGTTCCATGTGCACTAGAGAAGAATGTGTATTCTGTTGCTTTGGGATGAAATGTTCTGAATATATCTGTGATGTCCATCTGGTCCAGTGTGTCATTTAAGGCCTTTATTTCCTTGCTGATCTTTTGCTTGGATGATCTGTCCATTTCAGTGAGGGGAGTGTTAAAGTCCCCTACTATTATTGTATTATTGTTGATGTGTTTCTTTGATTTTGTTATTAATTGGTTTATATAGTTGGCTGCTCCCATGTTGGGGGCATAGATATTTAAAATTGTTAGATCTTCTTGTTGGACAGACCCTTTGAGTATGATATAGTGTCCTTCCTCATCTCTTATTATAGTCTTTGGCTTAAAATCTAATTGATCTGATATAAGGATTGCCACTCCTGCTTTCTTCTGATGTCCATTAGCATGGTAAATTCTTTTCCACCCCCTCACTTTAAATCTGGAGGTGTCTTCGGGCTTAAAATGAGTTTCTTGGAGGCAACATATAGATGGGTTTTGTTTTTTTATCCATTCTGATACCCTGTGTCTTTTGACAGGGGCATTTAGCGCATTAACATTCAGGGTAACTATTGAGAGATATGAATTTAGTGCCATTGTATTGCCTGTAAGGTGACTGGTACTGTATATGGTCTCTGTTCCTTTCTGATCTACCACTTGTAGGCTCTCTCTTTGCTTAGAGGACCCCTTTCAATATTTCCTGTAGAGCTGGTTTGGTGTTTGCAAATTCTTTCAGTTTTTGTTTGTCCTGGAAGCTTTTAATCTCTCCTTCTATTTTCAATGATAGCCTAGCTGGATATAGTATTCTTGGCTGCATGTTTTTCTCGTTTAGTGCTCTGAAAATATCATGCCAGCTCTTTCTGGCCTGCCAGGTCTCTGTGGATAAGTCAGCTGCCAATCTAATATTTTTACCTTTGTATGTTACAGACTTCTTTTCCCGGGCTGCTTTCAGGATTTTCTCTTTGTCACTGAGACTTGTAAATTTTACTATTAGGTGACGGGGTGTGGGCCTATTCTTATTTATTTTGAGGGGCATTCTCTGAACCTCCTGAATTTTGATGCTCGTTCCCTTTGCCATATTGGGGAAATTCTCCCCAATAATTCTCTCCAGTATACCTTCTGCTCCCCTCTCTCTTTCTTCTTCTTCTGGAATCCCAATTATTCTAATGTTGTTTCGTCTTATGGTGTCACTTATCTCTCGAATTCTCCCCTCGTGGTCCAGTAGCTGTTTGTCCCTCTTTTGCTCAGCTTCTTTATTCTCTGTCATTTGGTCTTCTATATCACGAATTCTTTCTTCTGCCTCATTTATCCTAGCAGTGAGAGCCTCCATTTTTGATTGCACCTTATTAATAGCTTTTTTTATTTCAATTGGGTTAGATTTTAGTTCTTTTATTTCTCCAGAAAGGGCTTTTATATCTCTCGAGAGGGTTTCTCTAATATCTTCCATGCCTTTTTCGAGCCCGGCTAGAACCTTGAGAATTGTCATTCTGAACTCTAGATCTGACATATTACCAATGTCTGTATTGATTAGGTCCCTAGCCTTTGGTACTGCCTCTTGTTCCTTTTTTTTTGTTGAATTTTTCCGTCTTGTCATTTTGTCCAGCTAAGAGTATATAAAGGAGCAAGGAAAATACTAAAAGGGTGGCAACAACCCCAGGAAAATATGCTTTAACCAAATTAGAAGTGATCCCAAATCGTGAGGGGGTAGAACGGGGATAAAAAGAGGTTCAAATAGGAAGAAAGAAAAAAAAAGAAAAAAGAAAAAAAAAGAAAAGAATTAAAAAAAAGAAAACAAATAAGAGAAATATAAAAAAGAAAAAATATATATATTGGATAAACTAGTTAAAAAACGTTAAAAAAGAAAAAGGTAAAAGTTAAAAAAAAAATTTACCAGAAGGCGAGGAAAAAAAAAACAAAAAATGAAAAAGAAAAAATCAAATTAACTGCAAGACTAAAAAAAATCACAGGGAAAAAGCCATGAGTTCCATGCTTTGCTTTCTTCTCCTCTGGAATTCTGCTGCTCTCCTTGTTATTGAAACCGCACTCCTTTTTAGGTGAACTTGGTCTCGGCTGGATTTCTTGTTGATCTTCTGGGGGAGGGGCCTGTTGTAGTGATTCTCAAGTGTCTTTGCCCCAGGCGGAATTGCACCGTGCTTAACAGGGGCTGGGGTGAGTAATCCGCCCGGGTTTGCTTTCAGGAGCTTTTGTTCCCTGAGCACTTTCCATAGAGTTCCGGAGGACGGGAATACAAATGGCGGCCTCCTGGTCTCCCGCCTGGAGGAGCCGAGAGCCCGGGGCCCCACTCCTCAGTGTGCCCTCAGAGAACAGCGCCCAGTTACTCCCGTCTGCCCGATCTCTGGCCGCGCTCCGAGCTCACCGAGCCTGCGACCAGTTCAAGGTAACACCGAGCTGTGAGCTTACTGTTGGCTCTGTCTCTGTAGCCGGCTTTCCCGTTCCAATACCCGCAAGCTCTGCGACACTCAGACACCCCCGATCCTTCTGTGACCCTGCGGGACCTGCGGCCACACTGACGCTGCGTGGGCTTCTCCCCGGTTTAGCCTGTGGAGCGATGTCCCTCAGCGGAACAGACTTTTAAAAGTCCTGATTTTGTGCGCCGTTGCTCCGCCGCTTGCCGGGAGCTGACCCCTCCCCCCGGGGTCTATCTTCCCGTCGCTTTGGATTCACTTCTCCGCCAGTCCTACCTTTCAGAAAGTGGTTGTTTTTCTGTTTCCAGAATTGCTGTTCTTCTTCTCTTCGATCTGCCAATGGATTTTCAGGTGTTTGCAATCTTTAGATAAGCTATCTAGCTGATCTCCGGCTAGCTGAAGTAGTCTCAGCCTGCTACTTCTCCGCCATCTTGACTCCGCCCCCCTAAAATATATTATTCTAATGGGAAAGATATGTATGCCCAGAATCCATACAATTCTCATTCTATACACTGCTAGTCCTCATGTGAGCCACCATCACCTTCATTTCAGGTATCTGAAACGCCTTCTCACTAGTCTCCTTAGATATATCTTATCCTTGCCCCATGGTTCCCACAATTTATTATCAACAGCTGACATAATGTTCTTTCAAATTTATATTCTACAGCATGATAATCCTCTGCAATAAACTGCATTGGTTCCTTGTATCATTCAGGGTAAAATCCAAGGTCTTAACATGACTTAAAATATCTGAAATATTTTCATACCTTATTACTTTTTGATCTCAGATCTTTCTATCTCCTGCTATCTCCTTTCTATCTCCTCTCAGTCCACACCAAGTTCAGGTCCACTGTGCACAGAAGTGGATCATTAGGTTGGCATGCATCTATGAAGTATCTAAAAATCATCTTTGAAAACTTCATTCTAGTGTTGTGACACTTTGGGAAAAGAGAACTTAAACTGTTGGGTAGGTGTATATTCAAGATTCATATGGCAAAATAAAGTGATATATACTCTTTGGATACCTGTGCTATCCAAATCATATAGCCTTTGTCGCACTTTTGTGGATTTTTTTTTAAAGATTTTATTTATTAATTTGACAGACAGAGATCACAAGCAGGCAGAGAAGCAGGCAGAGAGAGAGGGAGAAGCAGGCTCCCCGCTGAGCAGAGAGCCCGATGTGGGGCTCGATCCCAGGACCCTGGGATCATGACCTGAGCCGAAGGCAGAGGCTTTAACACACCGAGCCACCCAGGCGCCCCAACTTTTGTGGATTTTTAAATAATTGCTTATATCTGCTCTTAAGTTTTAAGTTTCTTGATGTCAGAGATCTAGGTAAGTGTTGTACACTCCAAGGCTCATAATGTTACATTGGTTAATATCTCATCATTTACATCAAGATTCTCTCTCTCTTTTTTTTTTTTTTTAAAGATTTTATTTATTTATTTGACAGAGAGAGATCACAGTAGGAGAGAGGAAGGGAAGAGATCACAGAGAGAGAGGAAGGGAAGCAGGCCCCCTGCTGAGCAGAGAGCCCGATGTGGGACTCGATCCCAGGACCCTGAGATCATGACCTGAGCCGAAGGCAGCGGCTTAACCCACTGAGCCACCCAGGCGCCCCAAGATTCTCTCTCTCTTGAATGTCTTTAGATTATTGAGTACTTTGGAGGCTTTTCTTGGATTTTGACTGCTCAGATACGTATTTCTATTTAGTATAGCTTAAGAGCAGATAATATCCTCCTCTTCTTTACCTGAAAAAACACCCTTCATGCTACAATAAAATTTAATTCACTTTTGCAGTCCTAAGTGATTTAGAAATAAAGATTATATTCACCTGCTTGGGTTCCATACACAAATATCCGACTGTATCTATACATTATATTTGGATAAATAAAATTAAAAAATGGTATGATCAGAGAAGGCAAGTGAGATAAGGATATTTAAGTAATTTTAAGAATTTTAGATATCACTTTAAAAGGAGAAGTTATGTAATAGGTTATTAGTTAGATTTTCCGTATCTTCAAAGAGTGCTCTAAATGGGATGCAGAAAACATATTTCTGCAAATCAAGTTTCCATGTGGGAAGTTAAAATACCTTATTCACATAAGAAATGATTTTGGCCTGCCCCAGGTTGATGGGATAAGGAGGAAGAATAAATAAATATGAAATAAATATGAAAGACTTTGTATATGGCATTGAGAGATGGTCATGATTAATTAGGCATAGAATTGAGGAAGAAGTCAGTGATACATTCCAGATTTCTAGTTCTTTATATGTTTACATTTAAAGATATGTGAAGATAGAAAGAATAGCAGGGATATTTTTAGGTGAGTAGTGATCTCAGTTTTCATTATTTTTAATATTAGGTCCTTAGAAGTGATATCTAAAATGCAATTGTAAAAATAGATCTGAAGTTCAAAAATATGTTCATGTACAATATATTAGATTTTAGAGTTCTAATGCACATATGGCATTCAAAGCAGTGAGAATGAATGAGATGTCTTGGGGAAAAGTGTAAATTGCAGTTCACAAAGTCAAATACCACCCTTGTTGTTGTATAACAAAAACAAGTAAAGCTTTCCAAATGTAAGAGTAGTAGGGTGGTTTAGTACTGGAAGCCACATGCTTCATTTAATAGAGCCAGCTGGTCTTCAACACTAGGAATTGTCAGATTATCTAATTTTGAAGGGAAGCCAAATGTCTACATTTTTATACACATGGTCCAGTGTATATTATGGTAGTTCTTCTAACAAGCAAAGAAAGAAAAGTTCTCTGAATGTCGTAGTGAAAAAAGTACAATTTTAGAATGATATTTAACTTCACAGAACTGGAAGGATAATACAAAGCATTTCAGGTTTACAAAGTAGACAGGAGTCCAGGAATCTTATTGAGCTTGGCTTCATGAACAATCTGTCTAAAACATCTCCAATATAACCAATGAACATTAACTCAGATCTATTTCTACTTTCCTAACTCCAGACTGAAAGCTCACAAAAAGAATGTCTGATTGGGCAATCCAATGGCAAAAACCTCTCTGTCTGATAGTAGTGAGCAGGTACAAAGCAGATTTACCCACTTCACCTTCCTAGATGGCGAGAAGGTCACTGAATTCTTTCACCACTATGTATTTGGAGATCTTCCTCAAGAGGAGTGGAAAATCAGTGATGGGGAGTTAAATATCTTCTCCACAGAAGTAATCAATGCTTTAAAATACCATGTGCTGAATATAAATATCCAGTCCAGTTTTGGCTCAAAGATAATGTTTTATACCATCATGTAATGACAGAGAGAGAGAGAGGGAAAGGAGGAAAGAAGGAAGGAAGGAAAGAAAAGAAAAAAGAAAAGAACGGAAAGGAAAGGAAAGGAAAAGATAGGCTTAGGCTAATAAATACCAAAATTTAAGGAATGACTATAGTGAACAGACTTTGGATCAGACTAGTATTTCCTGCAAAGTTCCAAAAAGTATATCTGGGTCAGTAAGACCAATAGTTTGTTTTGTTTTAATTGGAAGGGATATATAGCAATATGCATGCATATTTTAATACATCAAACTAAAATGCATTCTTTGGATTTTGTAACTTGGGGATTATAATCACAGTTCTGAGGGTAGAAACCGGATTTTAAAAAGTGAAAAATAGTGATTGTGAAAATATTTAGTCAATGAATACAGACAACTTGTTGAAAATATTGGCTATGATGTGAAATAGGGCTGTAAGGCAAAAAACTAAATGGGATGTCACCCAAGTCTTCAGATGGGAAAGATTTGAACATGTTTTAATGATAGGGTGGCAAATGTAGAAAAAAAGAGAGTAATGGTCTAGAAATAAGTAGATAGTTATTAAATTTAAAGATAAGCAGAGAAATGACCCAAAAATGTAGGTAGAGGAATTAGAGCTAGATAAAATCAGTGAGCGCCTCTTCCTGGTAATAAATGAAGGAAAGAAAAATACTGAAGAAAATGTGTTTGTCAGCCAGTGGTGGGCACCTAAAATGTTTCAACCAACTGACAATCTGAAATAGAAGAAAATAAGAGAGTGGGGGGTGGCAATTAAATCCGAGTTTTGAAGACATTAAAGAATATTTTGACTAATGTGAGAATAAGGGATTTCTCTTCATTATTTAATTCACTTGTCCTGGTTTTTAACAACCAGGTTTGTTCATAATCCTAATTTTCTCCATCACTCTTCTTCAATTTACATGTTTCCTTATTTTCTAAATCCTGTCAATGCCACCAACTAAATTATCTCCCAGATCTATCCCTACTGAGCCATAATACTATTATTTCACAGTGGTCTTTCATATGATCTTTTCCAATATTCAGTTAACTGAGATTGCTTTTTCACTCCTTGACGTCTGTAGTCACTTATTCATAATGTTTTCAGTTATATGCTGAAAAGAAAAATTTTAGCTGATTGTCTCATAGGATAAAGTAGAAAACTCTTAAAAAGTAAATGATAATCTTATGTCAAACTTGATTTCTGTTCTATACCTTCCCCACACTCAAACATTATTTACACAATAGATGTTATCACAATTTCCCTAATTAAAGTCAAGATGCCCACTTAATTATTTGTTTTTATTTATTGACATTTATTTACTGACTTATATCTTACAATGTCTTTCTCTTCTACCCTAATTATGGAATTTTTACCATTTAGGGTCTGAATCAAATGCCTTTCATTAAACATGATACTTTATTTATTTATTTCTTACATCCCCAATAATATTTCTCTTACATACTCCAAAGATTTTGCACGTCTGAATATAGTGCTTATTCTACTAAATGTTACTTAAAACATTAATGTGTCTATCATATCCACTCCAATGTCTACTACTTGAAAAGACAATGCCTTCTGAAAGAATATTTTACTTTCCAGTAAATATTCTGCCATTTCCTTTTATTTTACGAAATATGTAATATCATCATTTTAATTTTATTTATTTATTTATTATTCAGCATACAGAATGTATATATATATTTTTCCTGCAAATGTTTTTGTCCAAAATATTTAGATATTTGAACAACCCTAGGATATATTTGTTCAGGTGGAATAATTATTTCTAAAATCTCATTCAGATAAATATTTACAGACTGAGAAACATGTAGAAAATGTTAATGTCAGCACTGGGATTAGCTGCCAGGTATATTTTGGAAATTCTTTAAATGGGTGCTAAAGTGCCTAAGTACAGGAAAAAAATAAATTCTTTCTTATTTGCATCTCCTTAGAGTTAGTTCTCATGGTGAATATGAGAAATTTAAAAATCAATCTGGGTAAATGATAAATGGATTATTATATACAGATAAATGAAAGTTATAAATCAATGTGTAATATTTATGGTTACCAATTGTTTCAGAACTTTAAAAAATAGCAATTTGGTATTTAGCATCCTTTGCAAATAAGTTATAAAAACCATGTTCATACTGGTGAATTAGAAAATGGTTGATTACTGTGTATCTGTTATTTAAGTTCAGTTATAATCTTATCACTATTAAAAATAATTAAAATTTAGAAATTAAATTAATATCCATTATTTGTCTAAATTTATGCTGTTCTAATAAAGCTATTGATTTGGAATAAAATAGGTGGTTGATAAGTCCATATAAGCATGTTGCAGTGAGTTAAACAAATAAGACTCATAGTGTACTACTTAACCTTTACTACAATTGCCCGTTTGAACTTGCTCTCCACCACTGCTACTGTGATAAAATCTAAGCCAAATTTAACAATGTTTTCAACTCCTTTCAGTAAGAAAAAGTCCTATCATCTTTTTTAGTCACAAGAACACTGTCATGTAATCATATAACCATGCCATGGTAATGACCAGTTTCCAAGCATCATGTTAAATCTTCTCACTCAGTCTTGCTCAAGTCTGGTGCCAAGTCTTTTTTTTTTTTTTTTTTTTAAGATTTTATTTATTTATCAGAGACAGCGAGCACAGGCAGACAGAATGGCAGGCAGAGGCAGAGGGAGAAGCAGGCTCTCTGCTGAGCAAGGAGCCCGATGTGAGACTCAATCCCAGGACACTGGGATCATGACCTGAGCCGAAGGCAGCTGCTTAACCAACTGAGCCACCCAGGCGTCCCTGGTACCAAGTCTTTTGGAAGGAAAAGTTAACCGTGCCAACTTCATCTTACCTGTCTAGTTCTCCTATTTCCCTTTCCTCACTAACCTGATTGTTTCTAGTGGCTCCAGAGGTGAAAGGAGATAGTAATCCACCAGGGTAAAGTACAAAAAGGTCTCCTTTTTCTGGCATCAATGTGATTGGCTGAGGTCATGATTTCCTGGGTCATGAGATCAAGGCTTGCCTCAGGCTCCATGCTCAAAGGAAAGTCTGCTTGAGATTCGCTCTCCTTCTGCCCCAAAATGAATAAATAAATCTTTTAAAATGAATTCATAAATCTTTTTAAAAAATGACAGTTAAGGTAAATTTGAAGAGCTAATTGCTTTTACTAAGCAATTCATGAACTGAGCAGTATCCTATTTGGGAAGCAGAGGGGTGCTCCAGAAGGAGTTGTATAAAATGGACTTTTTTTTTTTTTTAAAGATTTATTTATTTATTTGACAGAGAAATAGAGAGAGAGCATAAGCAGGGGGAGCAGGAGAGACAGAGAGAAGCAGGCTCCCCACTGAGCAAGGAGCCTAATGTCAGGCTTGATCCCAGGACCCTGGACCATGACTGGAGCTGAAAGCAGATGCTTAACTGACTGAGCCACACAGGCGCCCCAAAGTGGAAGGTTTTATAATAGGAAGTAGAGTGTAGCAAGCAAGTTATTAATAAATGAAAAGAAAGAATGGTTTTAGGCAAGGTCACCTTCCCTTCAGGAAGAACAGGGAATTCTATTAGGTGGATTACCTCATCAGGGGATGGGAAGGGCCCATGTGACAAATCACCTCATTCAGAAAACTCCTGATTGACCCTTTAAGATGACATTTCTGGGGATGGTTGAAATTACAATTAAGTTAGGTACTAAGCCCTGGTTTGGTGACTTGGCCTAGCATTAGTGACTCCATCTTGGGTAAGTGGTTTTTCGTTTTAATAGTATTAACTAACTAGATACTAACTAGTACTAACTAAAAACAGTACTAACTAACTAAATTTATATCTATCTATCTATCTATCTATTGCCTATCTATCATTAAATCTTATCTTCCACAGCCTTTCTGTCCACTTGTCATATATATATAAAATATATATATATATATTTTTAATTTTTAAAAATTTGCTGTTTAATGTCAAGCTCCCTCAGACATAGGGAAACTCAGAGGCTGCATGCAAAAGCTCACTAGCCCTGAGGATCCTGCTTCTAGACAGATGATGGTACCCTGGCTGGAGGTAGGCCAATCACACTTACTTATGGCAGATAAGCCATCATCAAGGCACCAAGCCATTCCAAGTTCTTAGATCAGGGGACATGAGGAGTTCACCACTTCAAGTCTCCAGCTGAATGTGCTGTAGCACTGATAGCCCATAGCAGGATGTTCATGGCTTGCCCCACCCCAAGATGCCACAGGATGCGTGCACCAATTTGATGGCCTTTGTGATTATATCCAGGTGTCCATGTGGGACAGAAAATAGTGGTAGAACACAGGACTCCCCACACCTGTATGACCCAGAACACACTCCAGGCAGAAGGTGGCAGTGGAAGCTGAGCAGGGATGGGAAGTAAGAGGCTGGGTGAGTGGGGTCTTTAGCACTAACAGGAGGGAAGCTGGCTGTGAGGAACCTATCTCAGGGAAGATAAGGAGGCAGGGTCACATGTGAGCCTGGAAATCCTGGGCCATGCTCCATTGTCCTGTGGATTTCACTTAAAAGCAGAGACTCGAAGGTGTGTTAAGAGTTTTAACATGTTGACCACAGAGCATTAAGCCCCAAGTACAGGGATCTTCCCAATGTGGGTCCGAGTGAAACTTCACCGGCTATTGCCCATGAAGTGGCTCGTGACAACAGTTCAGTTCAGTGAAATTCTCTCTCTTTTTTTCTCACGAGCTCACTCATTCTCTTTCTTATGCTCTCTCTTGCTTTCTTTCACTCTGTGCCTCTCCAGTTCTGACTCCTCAGAGTGAGCGTGTTGTTTTTAGATTCTTTAAACACTGTAAGATCCTAATCCAGGATACCTTCCTCCATCCCACACGGTGGTTTACAAATATCCCTGTATCAGGGACTCTTTTTAAATTTAATTTAATCTTATTATTTATTTATTTATTTTTTAAAAGGGACTTTCTTAACAGGTCTGGGAGAAAAAAGGAAGGACAAACTGTACTCACTGGCCTTCCTCCCTGAGCGTGGAGTGGGCAGTGGATCGAGTGAGCTCACAACACATGGACATGTTTCTCCAAGTAAAATTTTCACTTTTTTTTTTTTTTAAAGATTTTTATTTATTTATTTATTTGACAGACAGAGATCACAAGTAGGCAGAGAGGCAGACAGAGAGAGAGAGGAGGAAGCAGGCTCCCTGCTGAGCATAGAGCCCGATGTGGGGCCCGATCCATGGACCCTGGGATCATGGCCTGAGCCAAAGACAGAGGCTTTAACCCACTGAGCCACCCAGGTGCCCCTAAAATTTTCACTTTAATTTCCAAATTACTCTTTCAGCTATAGATCTCAGGTGTGAATTCAAGTAAGAGTGACCATATCTGGTAAAAGTTAACTCCTTCAAAAAAGTCTGTTTAGGTGGTTTGGACCTCACATTATAGTGAGAGAAATTAGCACCTATTCTCTGGGGTTGCCTCATATCCTGTTAAATGTGTGTACATTTGTGTATAAACATAAATACATATAGATAAGAGGAAGGCTGTGTGTTACATAACCATAAGCTAACTTGTGTCATTTAAATGGTACTCTTTTGTAGATAAACCACTCAATTTTGCACCAGGATAAAGATTTAAATAGTTGCTAGGATATACTCAGAAAACCTTCTCTTGGAGCACCTGGGTGGTTCAGTCATTAAGCATCTGCCTTCAGCTCAGGTTATGAATCCCAGGGTCCTGGGACTGAGCCCCACATTGGAGGCTCTCTGCTCAAGGGAGAGTCGGTTTCTCCTTCTCCCTCTGCTTGCTGCTCCCGCTGCTGTACTCTTTTTCTCCCTGTCGAATAAATACATAAAAAGTATTAAAAAGAAAAAAAAAAAAGAAAACCTTTGTTCAATTTGCCTTACAATAATCAAATCAAGTGACAAAGGCCTAAATAATTTAGAGAAACATTTCAGTGTGTCCCTTTTACTGCATTTATTTTGCCAATGTCAGAAGTTATTAGATGTTTGTTTAGTCTAGTTTAAATTGAGTTGTTGTTTCAACTTATCTTGATTTCACAGTTCAATATTTCAGAACTTCCATATATAATGCAACTATTTCACAGTCTCACATTTTCTAGTCTACCTCCCTAGAGCTTACACCTTACTAAAATTTGCCCACTTTTAATAATTTAGCTTAAATCTCTTATTTTCCTAAAATTCCTATTGTCTTCTCTGCTCAGTCCATAATATTGCTTTCCATAAAACTAAAGACCTCAATAACCAAACTATTGTTGAGTAATTATTTAAGAAGTATATAATAAACCTTGAATTATTTTATTAATTTTATTCTTTAGAAATGTGTTATGACTTTTTTTTTTCATTATAGGTTACAATCTCCTTGATGATGTGTTGTATGAATTAGTCTGTGGAGGAAGGAAAATGAAGCTAAGGAATGTAAGTACTAAAAAAATAAATGACTTGATAAGTGAGTAAGTAAATAATTTGAGAGGTTTTACATGAGGTATATTGATAATGCGGTATTAACTAAAGATAAAAATTTATTCAAACTCCAATATCAGTTCCAGAAAGTAAGTATATGCAAAGTAAGAAAGTTAAAAATATATATTCTTTTATTTATTTACTACTTTTCAAAAAAAAATAGGAGGAATACTAAAGGCCTTAATTCACTTTTTAAATTTTTTCTTATTTATAAGGCTCTGAAAACTGTAAAACTTCAAACAATGTTTCAGACTTATCTTTTTTTTTTCCCCCTGTGTTAGTTTAAGAAATGTATTTTCAGGTTTTTCCCTTTCTGACTTGAGGAAGGAAGACCTGTAGCCCAATTCTTACTCTGAGATAGATTAGAATTACTAGAACATTAAGAAAAATAATATAATGAACCAAGTACTGGGACAGGACTGTGGGACAGGAACTGTGACAAGGGCTCCTGACACAAAGCAAATATAATAAACCTTTCCCAAGAAATGTTGTATCAAGGGGAATATAGATAAAATAAACAAAGTAGATTCATGAAAAATAAAAATATGTTGAAATTGTAAAGGATAAAGGAATTACATAGAATCACTTTCTTTGTTTCCTAGAGCATCTATAAAATATATATTTGAAGACTAAATGAATAAATTCAGGACTTTATAAAATTTATTTTAAGGTTGACCGGATTTTTTTTCTTTTGCTACTTTAAATCTAGTGCTTTATATATATTAGGTGTTCAATAAATATATGCTGATTAGGTCAAAATTTTTTCAGATAATGAGTTTTTGAATATATTAATCAAATTAAGTAAGTTTAGGTTTATAATTAGATATTATGTAATGCAACATGTAATTTTATTATGCATCATGGAACTGTAAAACAAAAAATAAAGATCTCAACTGCAATTGTGATTGCCTGAGAAGACCTTAGGGATTTATGAACATGTGTCCCTAACCCTTACATGAGGAGGGCTTCAAATATTTAAAGCAGCTATTTCTACCTTTTTCTTATTTCAGGAATTTTTCCCTTCTGGAAGATGTTTTCTTAAATTTTTACAAATTGGGCACCTTTTCTTTCTATATCATAGAGAAATAAAACTATAAAAAACTCTTCTATTTCTGGGAAAGAGATGAGAAAGTTTTCTAAATGAAGCTCATATAGCCCTAGAGATGCAGTATAGGTAGAACTATTCCCAGAAAAAAAAAAAAAAACATAGCAACTGTACAGAGCACAATAAAGGGGAGTACATATCCTTGAAAATCAACGTTGTTCAAATCAAACAGTATCTAGAAGGAATAGTATTAGTTATAGCTCCAGAAATAAAACTTAAAACTTGATTCTTAATATATAAAGAAACCCAACATGACCATAATTAGATTTAACAATCTTGATACCAGAAGAAAGTATATGGTTACATGTTGTTTAAATCTGTATGAGAGTGTTTAAAATTGTATTAAAAAAACATAGAGATTGGACATATACATATAATTCAAAATGATAAAGGAAGATATATTTACATAGGATTTGGGGCCAATTACATAGAAATAAGAGAGAATAATTCAAAATGATGTACATATTATACAATATTTAGATACACACTTCTATTAAGATTATAACAGGAAAAGGATGGCATGCTGAGAAATAGGACAAAGTGAGTAATATTTACTTACAATTTACTTACAATTTTAATGTTTATAAAATCTAGTTTTAGGGAAATCACAGGGATACTGCAGTAATTCAGGGCTGATAGTAGCAAGCTATTACCATCCCTAAGCCCAAAAGGGAAAAAAAAAAAAAAGGAATAAATTCTATCAGAATCCAGACACAGTAGCCTATCAGAGATATATTGTAGGAATCAGAAGGACAGAACTTTGGATAGGTCAGCAGTCTTGAGATCAATGTCATTTGGGTCAAGAATTGAAGTTAGAAGCCCAAAGAAACTTCATAGGAAGGTAGCCAAGGGAATGAACACTCTAACTTCATCTCCTTGCTCCCCAAGATCTCCTAATGCGGCTTCCTGTTGTCTACGCCCAGCTGAAACGCAGAGCCACGGATTGATGAAGTAAGGCAGGTCAACTTCCTGGGCCAGAGAGAAAGGCAGAGGTAGATGAGGGGGAACATAAGAGAGGGAGCTGGAACAAGCAACCATGCTTAGGTTGTTTAGTTTTTCAAGTCACTGCATAACACGAGTTTAATTCTTTTTATTTATATCATTTTTAGTTTGGGTTATTGATAAATTCCTGTGTTAAAATAGTCCCTCAGGTCTAACTGATGATTTCATTCAAGACTCTGGTTTCCCATTTAAATAGATTAATAAACTGTATCCCTATTAAGAAGAGGCATCCTGTGTCATGTTTTCCACTCTGTAAGTGTTTTGCATTGGGTTTCTCAGAACCAGCCCTGAGATGACAATTTATGGGCAAATACTTTATTAAAAGACAGTGCACTCGCAAAGGAAACAGGGAAGAGAGAAGGGGAAACAGGCCAGGTTAGGGAAAGAAACCAAGCCAGGTAGTACTTTCAGAGGACGTCCCAGACTCAGCCTGATCCTGTAGGGAGCTCTAGAAAAGAAATTATACCTCAGAGTTTGCTAAAGGCACATAATAAGCTTTTCTAGAAAGAAATGCTTGTAACATAAGTAATTCAATTTCCTAATTGAATAAATGAGTTGTAGGGAAAGAAAAGTGAACATTTGTTGGTGACACAGATATAGCACTAAAAACTTTAATTATTGCAGCATACTTAGAGATCACTGAGATATGAGATATTACTACCTAAATGAGAACAGAATAGCATTCTTTGAATTTTTGATATGGAAGAAAAAAGAGGGAGGGTGTTTTTGGGTCTTCTTTCTTTTTAAAGCTATCTATTGCCTCTTTTGTTACTTAACACTTTCTCCACATCCTCTACCCTCCCCACCCTACACACACACACACACACACACACACACCATTTCCAATTTATTTTGCTACTATGAACTGGGGAGCCAGATAAAAAGTTGTAAATTTAAAGTAAAAATTACAGATTCCATAACTACACATTTTAGGGGCTATGGAATTTATGTTAAATCTTCTGGAGCAAAGAGTGAGGACTTAATAAATGGATTATGACCATAGGTTCCAATGTTACACCTGAGTGGGCAAGTATTACTGAAAGGGGGTGCCCCAGGGAAAACACACCCAGCATTTGAATTTCATAGTATCAGTTTTAGAAGATTAACAACTTTTTTTTTTAACCTCTGCTCTTTCAAAGATGTTAGAATTGAAGTTCTCATTTTATCAGCATATTAAAAATATGTTTTACAACATATTGAAGAATTTGCTCAATTTGGAAATTTTAGAAAATAAACAAACAAAAATTATAAAGAAAAACAAGCCGCCCATGGCAGCTGTACTTCATGCTGGGTGCTCAGGTGCTTGGTGCCCTGCACCTAGTGCTCTGCACCACGGGTCTGCCCCTTTGCCATGGCCGGGCTGGAATTCAAGTGTCCTATAGAGGTCAGGACAGCAGGGAAATTTCAGAGCACTGCAGTAGAGACTGTGAACATTTTGCAAAGAGGCCCAATCTGAGCTTTAACCTTCTAAAGATTCTTACGGGAGAGCAAGGGGGAAAAGAGGAGATAGACATCTTGGGAAAGAAATGGGTTTCTTAAAAAAAAAAAATAAAAAAAAAAAAGGGTTTCTCTGCCAAAACTGGGAGGTGGTACTGACTTTCTTAGCTCTTTAGAAACTCCAAGAAATCTGCTGATGTCTCAAGGGGGGGGTGGGGGAAAGAAGATGATTTATGATGACATCACATGTTGCCCAAGCAGATCCTTTGAGAGGAACACGGCTTTTATAGAGGGATGCCACAGACATGGAGAGGAAAGAAGAGAAGGTCCCACACCAGGCACCCCATGTATAGGAGACCTGCACTGGAGAGATGAATCCCTATAATATTTGGCTCTGAAAACCAGAAGGGCTCAATGTCTCCAGTTTTTCCAATCAGTGAGGTTTAACACCAGGAACTTAACAAAAATTAGCAGGCTTGGCTTTGGGAGAGCGGAGAATGATGGCACAATAAACAGCCATGCTGAGATACAGCACAGAAACAGCAGTTTGAAAGATGCTTGGGGTGTACTGGAGAGATATTTGTTTGCTAATCTCAGGGCCTGTGCTACAGGAACAGGGATCTTTGGGAAACTTCTCCAAGAAAAAGGGATCTGGCAGGGGCCATTCCCTCCTCCTCTGCCCCTCCAGCTTAGATACATGGGCACCTGCGGAAACAAATGCTCAACATCATTTACTATCTAGGAAATGCAAATCAAAACTACAGTGATCTATCACCTCACACCTGTCAGAATGGCTAAAATCAAAAACAAAGAAACAACAAGGAATAGAGGAGAAGGAACATTTGTGTGCCATTAGTGGGAATGTAAACTGGTGCAGCTACCGTGGATACAGATTGGAGGTTCATCAAAAAAGTTAAAATATAATTATTATATGATCCAGTGATTCCATTACTGGATATTTACCCAAAGAATATGAAAACACTAATTTGGAAAAATATATGCACCCCTATGCCTACTGCAGCATTATTAACAATATCCAAAGTGTGGAAGCAACTCAACTACCCACTAAGAAATGAATGGATAAATTATATATATATATATATATATATATATATATATATATATATATATATATAATGGAATATTACTGAGCCATAAAATATTGAAATCTTGCAATTTGCAATAACATGGATGGATCTAGATGGTATCATGCTATGAAATAAGGTAGTCAGGGAAAGACAAATACCATATAATTTTACTCATATGTGGAACTTAAAAAAATAAGAAAAAAAATTTTGTTTGTTTAACAAAAAAAAGGAGACAAACAAAATACACTCTCTCAAATATAAAGAACCAGAGGGAGATAGTTCAGGGATGGGTAAAATAGATGAAGGGGATTGTCAGTACCCTTATTAAGATGAGCACTGAATAATGTATAGAAATTGTTGAATGACTCTATATATTTTACACCTAAAACTAATATAATGTTCTTTGCTATTTATACTGGAAATACAAAAAGAAATACATAAATTAACTGAAATTTTGCCTCCTTGATGGAACTACTGTAAATGCCCCTTTTAAATAGTTTTATAGGTTCAGGTATGATACACACATAATATGTACACATAATCATACATATAGATTGGTGTGTATGTATGTACATGATGATTTTATATATATGAATATATATGTAAAGGGGCACCTGGGTGGCTCAGTGGCTTAAGCCTCTGCCTTCGGCTCAGGGTCCTGGGATCAAGCCCCATAGCAGGCTCCCTGCTCAGGAGGGGGCCTGCTTCCTCCTCTCTCTCTGCCTGCCTCTCTGCCTACTTGTGATCTCTCTCTCTGTCAAATAAATAAATAAAATCTTTAAATATATATAAGTATATATATATTTAAAGATTTTATTTACATATATATGTATTTAAAGATTTAAATACATATATGCATTTAAAGATTTTATTTACATATATATGTATATATACATATATATAAATATGTACTATACTGGAGAAGAAGATTTGTATAGTTTGCTTTATTCATTTTAAACTAAATTATGTGGGGTGCCTGGGTGGCTCAGCAGGTTAAGCTTCTGCCTTTGGCTCAGGTCATGATCTCAGGGTCCTGGGATTGAGCCCCGCATCAGTCTCTCTGCTCAGAGGGAGCCTACTTCCCTTCCTCTCTCTGCCTGTCTCTCTGACTACTTGTGATCTCTCTCTGTCAAATAAATAAATAAAATCTTTAAAAAAAAATAAAACTAAATTATGCGATAATTTTATTATAAATCTAAAAATTTTTGCTAAAGAAAAAGACAACAATCCAAATATGGTGTCCCAAATTTAATTATTCACTTAAGAGGAATTCTTGAAATAGACTCACTTGGTCATAAGGGATACATTTCTTTCTTTCTTTCTTTCTTTTGTTCTTTCTTTCATTCTTTCTTTCTTTCCTTCTTTCTTTTTTCAAAGATTCTATCCATTTATTTACAGACAGAGATCACAAGTAGGCAGAGAGGCAGGCAGAGAGAGATAGGGGGAAGCAGGCTTCCCGCTGAGCAGAGAGCCTGACATGGGACTTGATCCCAAGACCCTGAGATTGGAGCCAAAAGCAGAGGCTTTAACCCGCTGAGCCACCCAGGCACCCCATAAGGGATACATTTCTAAGGGCTCCTGGTGTTCCTTTTCCAGACAGTTTTATATCCTATCTAACAGAGTGTGAGACTGATTATTCTACTGCAGCTTTCTAGCATAGAATATCTGTTTTTCTTTTCTCATAATGTTTGCCAATTTACAGATAGGGAAAAAAGATGGTATATATGAATTTTGGTGGCATGTATTTTATTTCTTGGACACTTGAATACAGTTGTATTTACTAGCAATTTGTGTTTCTTCCTTGAAGTCCTTTGACTACTCTTCTATTACTCTTCAGGTGTTTTTCCTTTTCATAGTCATTACTCTTCACGTAATAAGATCAATAATACATTAAAGCTAGGCCAGCTATGTGTATTGCATGTATATTTTTCCAAATATTTGATACTGTGAAACTTAGAAATATTTGTCACCAACATAACAGTTTTTGTTATTACTCAAAAAGTTTAAAACATCTGCTAAAAATCAGTCTCCAGACTTGCTGTTATTTGCTGGGACATCCAGCAGCTCAGTAGCTACTTATTCTTATCCTCTTGAACTCTCTTATATTCTGAATCTACAGGTACCAGTCCACTTCAGGAGCCTGTTCCAGGCCCACTTAATTCCCCTCCCCATGGATCTGCCTACTTTCTTCTTTGAAAAGCCTGAAGGAAAGTCAGGGTCAGACCAATTCAACAAAATGCTATAGACCTAGTGAGAAGTTAGAGAGTATGTTTGGTTTGTTGATAACAAAATAGATTGTTTCATCCCTTAATGAATACAAGTAATGTGCAAGAACTTTAATGAATCCATATCCTACCAGGAAAAGCCATGAACGTTGCCTTAGGGAGGTCAATTATTTTTTATGTCTTTTTAGTGTACGTTTTATAGTTTTGTATGGCCGGATTAATTAGCACAAGGACTAGATAGGAAAATGACATGAAAACAAGCTGTTTTACCTAATGTGAGGAAGCATGACAGGAAATAATTAAAATGTAGTCATTTCTCAAATGCTTTCAAATATTATTCTATCTTAAGCAAAACTATAGCTGCAAAGTACAAGGTGTCATTAGCATACATTACTGAACCTTTGTATGTCCCATTTATTTCTCAAGGCTGAGAATCAAACTTTCATTTGTCCTCTGTTTCCTTCCCATTTGTGGTTATACAAGAGTATTTTCCTTTTTTTTTTTTCATTTTTCATATTGATTTATACAATTGATCTCCCACTTCTTGGTAGAGGTAGAACCTCAGAACTATGGAACTATGTAGTTATTCACATTCATATGCTTTCATATTAATTGGCATGCAATTTTTCTTTTTCTCTTTTCTTTCTTTTTTTTTAAGAGAAAGAATGAGAATGAGGTGGGGGAGGAGCAGACGGAGAGAGAGAATCCCAAGCAGCCTTCGTGCCCAGTGTGGAGCCCTATATGTGTGACTCAATCTTGCAACCTTGAGATCAATACCTGAGTGGAAAATAAGAGTTGACCACCCAACTGACGGAGCCATCCTGAAGCCCCTGTAATTTTCCTTAATAGCAACATTTATTATATGACAAAATTAGGCACAGATGTTTTTACTGAACTTCTGATCACTTCTACAGGCAGTTTGAGCATTATACATACATACAGTGATTTTGAGGGCATCCTTTTATTTATTTATACATGCATATAATTTGATTTTTTGTGTGCTACCACCAACATTCAAAATCCTCCAGGCATATGTGATGCATTTCACAGAATCACAAGATTCTGTTAGATATAAAGTGTAAAGTTAGGGGCATCTTGTCCAGCCCTTTAAAAAATGAAAGATTTTATATGTCCATTGAATAAATCCTATGAACTATTTGCTCTACTTTTATAAGAAAACAGTAATTAACATTCAGTGACCACTTTCTGTATAGAGGTTATTCTTATTTGTAAGCATTCCAAGCAGCTCTTCCTGGGTTAAGCAGAAAGAGAGTTTATTAAGAGATATTGAGCATTTCACAGAATCATTAGGAAAGGCTGGGAAGCAGGCCAGCTGCTAAACAGAAGAAAAGTACCCGAAACCTTATTTAATGGCCAGTACAAACATACTGGTATATATTGGCTAACACCAGCTTTCTCCATAATAATCCCCAAAGTGTTTTTGGTAATGGATCTGCTCCTTTGTTCCGTTCTCCCTACCAACTCTCGAAAAAGTGTTCCTTTATTATTATTATTATTTTTTTTAATCTTTGTCTGCCAGTAACTCATAAGCCCATGGTGCTTCTGGTTGCCGGAGCCTGAGTCACACGCTCATATAGTGTATGCAACGGAGGCTTGAAAAGCAAGCAACTAGCTTTTTCAACCCTGATGGTGTGAGGCAGTGTTTGCTGCCAGTTAATAATCACAACTTAGAGAAAGCCCAAAACAAAATGTAGGCCTGATTGTTCAAAAGTAATAAAGTCACACATCCATCAAAATGTCCATGTGTCAAGCACTGTGGTAAAAGCTTTGTAAAAAAGACCCAATTTTCTGTTCTGTATGTGAGAAAATGGAAGAGAAACTAAATAACTTGTTGTGGATCACAAAGCTAATAAATCATACTATCAATATTCAGACCAAGATTTCCTAAAGCATGGATTATAAAATTTCTTTAACTATGTCCTTGAAACACAAAGACATCATTAAGTGGCATGTGATTTTCTTCATAGCAACATTTATTAGATGACAAAATTATTCAGATTTTTATTGAACTTTTAGTCACTCCCACATGTCTTTTGAGCATTTGAAGATACGTAGATTGTGAGGGCAACATTCATTTAATTCAAAGTGATTAACTTCACTTAAGAGAATTTTTTTCTTTTAGTCACATCAATAGATTTATGATTTTTAAGGAAATGAAGCATTTATTTTACTTATAAGTAAGAAACTTTAATACTTTAATACTTATAAAATCATGTTCTTATATAAGAAATGCCCTAAGTTAAGTATGTTAAATAATTCCCTCACTAATTACTGTTCAATTTTAAAAGGAAGTTCATCAACTATTCACAGACACTTGTCCCTTTCCCAAAATTATAATAAAATGATAAGATACCTCAGAAACCATCAGAACAGTGTAATTAAGAGCCCATTTATATTTTCATAATAGCATATTAGATCTGCAAATACAAAATCAAGGTTAAACATGATGCAATACTGACTTTTAATAAAATGTAGTGATTCTAATGGTAAACAAGGCATTGATCTTTATTTTATTGAAACCATTCTCTGTAACTTTATAATCTCCCCTCCCCTTATTATAAGAAGCATTGCAAGTGAGTATGCAGGAGATGAAAAACGAAAATCTATGGTAAAGGTAATGATCTTTGAAAATTTTCTCTAATGAGTAATTTGTGGCTCAGTGGATTTCAAGAGATTATTGGTTTTGGAAATGGATTCTATCAACTAAGGAGATAATGAAAATCATTAGGGCTGGATAAAATAAAACAGCAAATTTGTAATGCACACTAGCATTTTCCAAGTCTCTAGTTTGCACACAAGTTGAAAGCTTTGTTTAAAAACACAATTATGAAAGTTTTTCT
This sequence comes from Mustela erminea, assembly GCF_009829155.1. NCBI lineage: Eukaryota > Metazoa > Chordata > Mammalia > Carnivora > Mustelidae > Mustela > Mustela erminea. The sequence continues at coordinate 42,129,905 of NC_045628.1, read as the reverse complement.
ATGTAAGCTAATATATTTCTGTATAGTACAATGGGCTTACATTTATAGCAAGGAATAATATTACACTGAATACAATCTTTGAATATAGTTTAAAAAAAAACCTGAAATTTAGGATGATATATAATACAAAAGAGCATGTCATCTCCATCTACTTGATTCCAAGGAATTAATTAATTTATATGTAGATTATATGAAAATACATGGACTCAAGACATTTTTGTGTAATATACTCAATACAGAAATAGTTCCTGGTATCATTCCTGGATAATTTGCTTGACATTCTAGACCAACAATTCTTAACCTTTTATGTTTTCTGATTCATGCTTGTCTGTTCTGCTTCTTGTATTCTCAGGCCTTAGATCAGTGGAATGTACACAAGAGGAGGGCAATTAAAATGTGTTGAAGAACTGTCTGAGTGCATAAGATATATTTACACTTAAAGATAAATTACAGAAGCTTGAACTCTATGAGATTTAAATGGTTAGCATCACAAACTCCTTGAAACAAGAAAATTTGTATTTGTACTAATGTATTAGTGAATGGATTATACTAATGAAGGCAATATTTTTGAAAGCTTAGATCATTTTTAACAATTAATTAAAACCAGTTATTAATAAAATTCTTTATTTCTTAATTTCTTAATTAAATTCTTGGTAAAACTACACTGTTTTTCTTTTGGGAATGTAAAATATATGAAAAGAAATGTAATTAACTACTTGCTAAAAAACAAAGGAAGGAAGGGTCTACTTCATATGCTTTACTTGATTTCAATCATTTCCTTTCCCTATTCTTTCTCATTAATAAATATTATCTTAAAATCTATCTATTTATTTACTTTTTTTAAGATTTATTTATTTTTATTTTGCAATGCCAAGTATTGATTATAAACGTGACATTGACTAATATAGAGTTAAGATTTGGATTTGGAAAAGCTGATATGCGGTTGCAATCAAAATTAACCTACAGAAATAGGTAAAAATGATAAGAGCTCATTAAACATAAATATGACATTACTTAAAATAATACCTTATTCATCTAAAAGGACAAAGTAAATATACAAGCATGGACAGTCTTAGTTATATACATCTGTTTGTGTAGGAAAATAACAACTAAATAATTTGACTATCAGAAAAAATTATGCCTCTCTTCCAGTACCTTAATTCCTATTTTCTAAAAATATAAATTTTCTCCATTTTTATTGAAGTACAAAATTAATATACAATGTTATATTAATTTTACTGTGCAACATATTGATTCAACACATTACTCAGTGCTCACCACGGTAAGTATAGTCACTATACATTATTACAATATTATTGATTATATTCCCTATGCAGTACTTTTCATCTCCATGACTTATTTATTTTATAATTGGAAGTTTGTACCTCTTAGTCCCCTTTATGTTTTTTTATAATCATTTGTACTAGAGGAATCTTATATAGGTCATCATGACAATGATAAAACTATATTCTATTGATGTGAATCATTTTGCAAATCAACTGTAGTCAAATCATTGCCAAGAAAACAATAATATTTCAAATGAAAACAAGTTTTGAATATTCTAATTTTAAAAACAACACAAAGAGGTAAAAGAAAGAAAAAAGGCAGTAGAATAAGAAAAGTATAAATTATCAGTATATGGGGCGTCTGGGTGGCTCAGTTGGTTAAGCAACTGCTTTCAGCTCAGGTCATGATCCTGGAGTCCCAGGACTGAGTGCCGCATCGAGTCCCGCATCGGGCTCCCAGCTCCACGGGGAGTCTGCTTCTCCCTCTGACCTTCTCCTGGCTCATACTCTCTCTCTCTCTCAAATAAATAAATAAAATATTAAAAAATAAGTATCAGTATATGGATACACGTGGCAACTCACTGGTATATTGTCATGAGCTCTATGATTATCTTTGTAGATCTTCTGATGGTCATCAGAAAAAGAAACTAAACCTGTTTCTTACTGTCTTTATTAAAAGAAAAAGGTTTATTTATATCAGTGGACCACCAATGATTAGAAAAATACAACTATGGTTTTATAGAATTAGCTTGGAGACATCTTGATAGTAAGAAGTAAATGAAAAAAGACATTTACTGTCATTACATTAGAGAGTGTGATGTACTTTGAAATGTTATGTTTAATTTTGTAAACAAAGAAACCACAGCACAAAGTGCTTAACAAACATGTCTAGGTGTCCATAAATCACAAATAGTGATGTAGTTTTAAGTCTATCTGTATTCAAGGTCTGTTTCCCCCTAAAAAGAAAATCAAAGTTCTAGCACAAATTTTAAAAATTGATTTAGATTCTTGAAGGCTATATTCAGAATTTTGTTTTTGTTTTGTTTGTCTTTGTGTGTGTGCATGCAGATATTTGTGTGTTTTTTGTTTTGTTTTGGCTTGGTTTTTGTTTTGTTTTGTTTTGTTTTGGGTTCAACTTTAGATTCAGTGATACATTGAAAAAACATTTTAATCAAGGTCTAGTCTTAATTTACAAATCTGTGGAAAATAATGTTTAAAATCTGAGAAGCAGATAGTAGGGAATAATGACCTAGTCTTGAAGAACTGATTTTCACCCCATTTTAGCCTATTTAGTTTTTGGTTTTTGTGCTATTCTTTGTAAAAAAATCACTTCATATATCCATTCTCTCATTTAGGATATATTTGAAAAATATCTATTATTAATAAGGATATTGTGTTAGCCTCTGGGAAGGCAATAGTAAAACAACAAAGTACTCTTGCTTTCAATGACTTGGCAGTCCAATGGGGAAATAATAAAAGAAAATGGAAAATTATAATATAGCCTGAAGATTGTAAAGATAGAGTTATAAAGTGGTGCCTCAGGAATCCATAATGGAAATATCTTAGCTAGTCTTGAAAGAACAGGGAAGTGTTTTGGGGAAAAGTAATATCTGGAAGATGAGTAAGAGCTCTCAAGACAAATTTAGCAGGGACAAGTGTTGGAAAATGGGAATACATTCCAGGCTAAGGAATGATCTATGAAAGTTCTGGTTAGTAAAGAAAGATGGAAGTAATTATTTCTCTAACGTTGAGAGCAGAGAAAGAATTCAGAGCTTGATAAGAGATGAAGTAAGAATGTAATCATAAAAGATATTTTAAGCCAAAGTTATAATTTGAACTTCATCCTGAGGAAAAAGACTTTTATAACGTTGGTCAGATTTTTCAAAAGATCAGGGAGTGACACGCAGATTTAAGTCAAGAATAATGAGATTATAGGCAGTAAGGTCAGTTGGGAAATTTTTTACAGAACACTGCATAAGAATTATTGGTAGCTTGAATTAGGTACCTAATTAAATAATCTTTTTGTTCCCAAACAAGTTACCAACTTGTATCTATGTATTCCTTTTAAAATGGAGCACTGGGTGTGGGGCAAAAATAATGAATACTGTTATAATGAAAATAAATAAAAAATAAATTTAAAAAAAGTTCACTGCAGACCTAAGTTCTTATACAGAACATATTAATATATTTTTAAATTATGTTAATACAAAACATTTCATAATCTTTGACTGGAACATAAATGATACGATGTGTATTAATGATCTAGCACATACCTTACACTATTAGCCCTGTGCTACTTAAAGCTCTGAAGACCAGCATTGATTAGCATTAATTGGGATATTATTAAAAATGAAAATTAATAAGATGCACCCTAAAACTACTAAGACTGCTGGATGTTGGCCCCAGTTCTTCACGCTGTTGTGATGACCACTAAAATTTAGATTACATAGTCAATATATTAAAAAATAGTAATTATTTAAGGAGAGAAGTAATGCATGTCCTTATATTCAAAAGTTAAATCAGAAAAAAGAAATTATGAAGTAATAATAAATGTCAAAAATTCTAGTCTTACATTAAGTACATACAACTTTATGGGTGTGCTTTTGTTTTATTGTTTTAAAAATAGTACTGCATTTCAAATTGCAGAAAAATCCTGTTAACCCTGTTAATATTTTTCTAAAATATGAAAATTTATTTCATATAGTACAGTTACTCTTTCTTGTCTGTGGTGACCTTATTGCAGAAAAAGGAGAAATAAAAGCAATGGATGTAAGTATTGGATAATTGTAGTTTCTAGAAGAAAACCTTCTAGAATGTATCTCTGAACTTCTCTAGGGTGATATAAAAGAGACTTCACATGTTATGGAATTCATAAAAAATGTTAAGTATAATGAAAGTTTTCTCCTCATGTTATTCTTTTATGCGAAATCACTTTTGTCAGTGAAGAGTGCCAGTGGCCACTTCATGAAGATACAAAGAAGACCAAAATAGTAATGGTGAAATAGTCATCAAAATCTTGTATTCAAAGATATACCTTCATTAACTCTCATTATTGTTTCCTGAATTTATAAATGGAAATTTCTATAAACCACTTTTTTTTTTAATGGGCATAGTACTGAGTTCTAGGTTCTTACATGGTTTGCTTCACACAGTTGTATATTATATTTTGTATTCAACAGCTGTTTTTATTTCTTACTTCAATTTATTCAATATATTTAAACAAATAACAAAACGTTTAGCTGTTTCTCCCATTCTCCAATGCCCACCTCTTCCCTTACATCTGTTAATATTTGCTTTATATGTTTAATTGCTCCTATGTTGGGTGCATACATATTTACAATTGTTATATCTTCTTGTTGGAAGGATCCTTTTATTATTATGTCATATCCTTCTTTGTCTCTTCTTACAGTTTTTGTTTTAAAGTCTATTTTGTCTGATGTAAATATAGATACTCCAGCTTTCTTTTGGTTTCCCTTTGCATAAAGTATCAAGGTACCAAATTGATGGGTCTTTTTAAAATTCATTCAGCTATTATATGTTTTTTTGTTTGGAAAATTTAGGCCATATACACTTAATTATTGAAAGGGATATGCTTACTGTCATTTTGTTAATTGTTTTTAGTTGTTTTGTAGTTTTTGTCTATTCCTTTCTTCTTCTTTTGTCCTTTTTGGTTGGATGACTTTTTATAGTGGTATGTTTATATTCCTTCCTCTTTCTCTTTTGTGTATTTACTATAGGTTTTTTTTTTGTTTTCTTTGCAGTTGCCATGAGGCTTACATATAATAATTTATATTCATAAATGTCATAAGTTGACAACAGTTTAAGTTTGATCCCATTCTAAACTCAATATTTTACTCTCCCCAACTATTTCACATCGTATGCTGTCTATCCCTTAACTAGTTTTTGTAACCATAGTCTTACTCTTTTTGTCTTTTAACCTTTATATTAGTTTAATAATTAGTTTACTAATTTTACAGCATATTTGATTTTCCAGTGAGATTTGTTCTTTCATATGTTTCCTTGTTACTAATTAGTGCCCTTTCTTTTCAGCTTAAAGAAGTTTGGGAGAAGGGGGTGGGATTATGGACATTGGGGAGGGTTTGTGCTTTGGTGAGTGCTGTGAAGTGTGTAAACCTGGTGATTCACAGACCTGTACCCCTGGGGATAAAAATATATGTTTATAAAAAATAAAAAATTTAAAAAAAAAAATGTGGGAAAAGTAATAGAAACAGAAAATCAAAAAAAAAAAAAAAAAGAAGTTCCTTTAACATTTCTTGTAAGGCTAGTTTATTTATTTTTATTTATTTATTTATTTATTTATTTATTTATTTAAGATTTTATTTATTTATTTGACAGAGAGATCACAAGTAGCCAGAGAGGCAGGCAGAGAGAGAGGAAGGGAAGCAGGCTCCCTGCTGAGCAGAGAGCCCGATGCGGGACTCGATGCTTAACCCACTGAGCCACACAGGCACCCAGTAAGGCTAGTTTAATGGTGATTAACTCTGTTACCTTTTGCTGGAAAACCAGCTCTCCTTCAATTCTGAATGATTTCAGCTCAGGTCATGATCCTGGAGTCCTGGGATTGAGTCCTGCATGAGGCTCCCTGCTCAATAGGGAGTCTACTTCTCCCTCTCATGCTCTCTCTCTCTATCTCAAGTAAATAAATAAAATCTTAAAAAAAAAAAAAGAAAGAAAACTATGGTTGATACTATGCTGAATAGTAATGTAATGACGTTTTCTCTTAACTTTAAAAAAAAAAATCCAACCTCATCCATTTTGTCAACATTTTACTGCAAGTCTAAAAATTGCAACAAAGCAAGGCAAATAAATAAAAAGCATTAAGATCACAAATTAAGACAAAGTTCAAAAAATTCAAATATTTCAAAATGTGACAAGAAAAGATGAACAGAGAAACAAAATGTAGATTTGAAAGATTAAAAGTAAATATTGAAATAATAAACCTAAATTCAGCCATAACAAAAATTTTATTTCATAAACTTTTTAAAAATATTGGGAAGAGCTTAAACAATTTAACATATCATTAAATAAATTATAATATGTCCACATAATAAAGTTCCACACAGCTGTGTAGTGTCATCCATTTACTTAACCATCTATCTTTCAGTGGTCATGTTGAACATTTTGGAGAATGCTAGAGAAAAAAACCTGGGGTAAGTCTTCAATGTTAATACAGAATATGCTGGAGGATTTTTCATGAACTAGTATAAACTGTTTTTTGGAATGTCCATTATTTAAAAGAGTTCTATTCAAAAGCATTTGCATTTCACAAAAGACATTGGTTACATAGAATTATTTTTTAATTCAAAATGTAATGAAATCATGCTTCTTTGGTATTGGCAATTTAATTAAAAAACACAAACAGAAACATAAATAAAGCATCCACTATTCTAAGGCCTTTTAAAGATATAGTTTTTGCTATTTCTTTTTTATGTAGGGGTCCCCTTCTAGTTTATAATTCTGTTTTTAGCTTGTGAGATGACATGCCCTCCATGATTCTCTACTCTTTAAAAGAAAATAGAATTTATAAATATTACAACAATAGAGAAACATTACACATCTTTTAAAATGACCATATCATCCTAATTATTTCAGGAAAAAAATCCCCAAACATTATAGTAGCTCTCCAATCAGATAACTATATATTTGGCAGGATTCCTTCAAAGTATTCACATATTGCTTTTCATTAAAGTGTATTCCCTTGTATACCTTGTATTATTATCCAAAAAGCATTAAAGTAAAGATAAAGATTTGAATTAATTTACATTCACAGCAATTTAGAATCATTCCCCGTGTAATCTCAAATATCAGTAATTTGTGTTTTAGGATCTTAGGGCACTAAACTTTTTGCCTTCTCAACATAGTAACTTCCTCAATCTAATCTCTGCCTTCAAACTGTGGAATTATGTCAATAAGTTCTTTCTTGAACATTCTTTAAAAAAAAAAAAAAAAGAAATTTTCGTATAATGATATAAAGCATTTGTTTAATAAAATAGAAATTTTATATTTTGAAACTCTTTAGTGCTTGTCACTATAGTACACTTGTCCTAGTAGATAGATATATTGCATATATCACCTCTTATTTAAGGAAATAGATTGAAAACTCACATTTTTTTCCATCTAGTGAGTTCTTTATGTCAATGTGCCATAAGCTGGATCTTTTTATAACTTGAATTTCTTCAAATGTAAACTGTATTCATATGTAGACATCCACATCTTAGCCTGAAAAGATGCCTGTCTATTCTTACCCTTTCCCCCTTGTGATCACAGCACTTTAATTGTCACCAAAGAACCAAAAGATTTCTGTGTGCAGAGACACTGACAGCTCCATAATGAAAATATGTGAATAGTAAAATGGCAAGGCTTTTAGGGCTGTATATATTATGAAAAGGTTAATGAGTAGTGCTACCCACAGAGCACTATTTAGCTGACTTTGAAATTTTATTGATGAGAAAACTTTTGATTTTCTTTTCTGAGGACTATGCTCTTGATGATACTTATTAGCTTCCCAAAAGAAAGTACACATTTATGTCTTTTTGTTAATTGAAAGGATTTTTAAGCTGTGGGGATATGGACTACCATTTTAAAATATTTATATTTCTGAGTGGCTAACTTACTGCTTGTTACATATAAAAGTGCAGAATTGTTTTTCCTATTATGTTGCACTTGTTGCCTCTCCTTATGTAGGCTGAAAAATAAGTGTTAATAAAAATATATGTTTATAAAAAATAAAAAAATATAAAAAAATAATAAAATAATTATAACAGTGGCATTAGTTGTTCTTGGTTACAAGCAACATAAATTGATTCTGGCTGTTTAAAACAAAAGTTGGATATGTTGGATGTGTATCGGGAAATCACTACATTGATCACAGTTTAGAGAACATAGGCTAGAGAAGTGTGCAAAAATGAGAGCTGGCAACAGGAACGTCTGGCCGGAAAGTTGTTAGACCTTCTGTCACCACTGAACATTTTCCCACTGCCAGAATAAGCAGTTTCACATATCCCTTCATTTTCCATCAAAATCTCTACATTCACGCTTCCATATTTGAGAATCTTGATTGGTTAAACTTCATCGTTATAGGCTTCTGATTCAGGAATTTAGGTTATTATCTTTCACAATATAGGATTGGTCTGATTGAAGAAGAAGCTGGTTGGTAGTGAATAGCAAAAATGACAAGTAGTCACTATTTTTCACCATTTTGGTTATTCAAAATCCAAAAACTCTCTTCTCCCTACGTTTATATTTGTAAGTAAAATAAGGCACTTGTCCCTTAGTAGAGATTCACTCTGTTACCTAAAGAGAGAGAAACCCAAATATTGTCAAATACTGATCCAGCTCCACATACAGGATCTTTAAATAAAATCTTTAATATTCACTTAAAACTTAATAGATGTGGGGCGCCTGGGTGGCTCAGTGGGTTAAAGCCTCTGCTTTCGGCTCAGGTCATGATCCCAGGTCCTGGGATTGAGCCCCATATCTGGCTCTCTGCTCAGCGGGGAGCCTGCTCCCCCCCCCCCCCCCCCCGCCGCCTACCTCTCTGCCTACTTGTGATCTCTCTCTGTCAAATAAATAAATAAAATCTTTAAAAAAAAACATAATAGATGTATTTTTAAGCAGTTTAGGTTTACAGAAAAATGAATGTTAACTACAGAGAGTTCCCATATATATTACCTTTGTCCTCCCTTCTTCCACTCAGTTTCTCCTAATATTAACATCTTGCATTAATGTAGTTCATTTGTTATAATTCCTGAATGTGTATGCATTATTATTAACTAAAGTACGCAGTTCACATTTGGTTTAACTCTATGTACTGTACATCCTGTTGCTATTGACAAATATATAACAACATTTATCTACCATTATTGTATATGGAGTCGTGTCACTGTCTTAAAAAGCCAACTACTCATGGGTACATATCTGAATTTGTTAACTCTCATCTCCACTACCCATTAATTGCCTTTGAATAAGATCTCAGATAGATGAGATTCTTTACCCAGAGTCAAAAACGCTTTTGGATTTATGGGAATATGAGAAAGAAAACATGGAGTTTCAAGTTTTATCCATAGTTCATCCAGTCTCCAGTAAGTGAAATGTGCCTTATTTTTTAGTGATAAACAGGATCTATTATTCAAGCCAATATCCTGAACCCATTTTTTGTTTATTCATCCTGGGATTCATCTACCCAACTTCAAAACTGGCAGGGGCTCTCTAAATGACTCTGTGGCAGTTTTATTTTGGAATCATTACTCTTTTTCTGATGAAGCAGTCCTTTGTGTCATGAAATTGATTCCAGAAACCCAGCAGAGCCCAGAGCTCCAGAGCAGAAGACAAAGTTTTGTTTAACAAATCATTGAATAGAACCATCAAAAATCCCTCTCATATACACACTTTCACCATTCTCTGAGATGCCCAGAAATATATGTGTTGTTTTTTCAGAGCTTGCACCAACTCTTTGAAGATGTGCTCCAAATGGGAACCACATAGAGCAGAAATAATGAAATTCTATGAGAAGGGTGATTGGCTAAAAAAGTGTATATTCCCCCCCCAAAAAACATATAACTTTTAATTAAATGTTACTCAGAATTATTCTCAAAATTCCTACAGCTATCTCACCACTGTAGGCCTCCCTTCTCTCACTGGATCTTCTACAGATCAATCAACTCTGTCAAAATCTAATGTCAAAAATTGTCAAATTTTGCTATAAGCCCATTTATTTATAGCCAAATATTAAGGCAGTTAGAAAAAAAAACTATTCAATTAAATGTTACTTGGGGTATAATGAGATATTCAATGTCAGCTTTCCTCTCTGCATTAGAGTGAGCAAGAAAGAATTGGGGGCAAGTAAGAGAAAGATTGATATTCAATTAATTAACATATAGTGTATTAGTTTCAGAGGTAAAGTTCAGTGATTCAATTGTATATAACACCAAGTGCTCATTATATCACATGCTTTCCTTAATGTCCAACACCCTGTTACCCCAAACCCCCACCACTTTCCCTCCAGCAAACCTCAGTTTGTTTCCTATAGTTAAGAGTCTTGGGGAGCGTGGGTGGCTCAGATGGCTCAGATAGTTAAGCAGCCGCCTTTGGCTCAGATCATGATCCTGGGGTACTGGGATAGAGCCCTGCATTAGGCTTCCTGGTGGGAGCCTTTTTCTCCCCCATCCCTCTTCTGCTCCTACTGCTTGTGCTCTCTCACTTTGTCAAATAAATAAATAGTCTTAAAAAAAAAAAAGGGTCTTTTATGGTTTGTCTCCCTTTTTGAATTTCATATTATTTTATTTTCCCCTCCATTTCCCTACGATCCTCTGTTGTTTCTTAAGTTCCACATATGAGTGAAATCGTATGATAGTTGTCTTTCTCCGACTTATTTCATTTAGCATAATACCATGTACTTTCACCCACAAATCATTGCAAATAGCAAGATTTCAAAATTTGGTGGCTGAGTAGTATTCCTGTGTGTGTGTGTGTGTGTGTGTGAGAGAGAGAGAGAGAGAGAGAGAGAGAGAGACAGTCTTTATCCATTCATCTGTCGATAGACAGCTGGGCTCTTTCCTTAGTTTGGCTATTGCGGACATTGCCACTATAAACATTGGGGTGCATGTGTCCCTTCGGATCACTTCATTTGCATCTGAGGTAAATATCTAGTAGTACAACTGGGTTGTAGTATAACTCTATTTTTAACTTTTTGAAGAACCTCCACACTGTTTTCCAGAGTGGCTGTACCAACTTGCATTCCCACCAGCACTTTAAGATGGTTTCTCTTTCTCCACATCCTTGTGAACACTTGTTCTTTCCTGACTTGTTAATTTTAGCCATTCAGACTGGTGTGAGGTGGTATCTCATTGTGCTTTTGATTTGCATTATTCTAATGCCCAGTGATGTTGAGCATTTTTTCATGTGTCTGTGGCCATTTATATGTCTTCTTTGGAGAAGATTTTATTTATGTATTTATTTGAGAGAGAGAGCAAGTGCACCGACCTGAGTAGGGGGAGGGGCAGAGAGAGAAGGAGAATCTCAAGCAGGCTTTCCCCTAAGTGCAGAGCCCCATGCAGGACAACCCAGAAATCATGACCTGAGCTGAAACAATGAGTCAGATGCTTAACTGACTGTGTCATGTAAGGTGTCCCTGCAATGTTTTCTTTATACAAACGGAAGAGATTAAAGAAATATCTTGCTAAAGGCATTTATATTCTTGGCATTTTAGGACTGAAACATATTTTACCCATACAATTTATCCTTCTATGGTCTCCCTTCATTTTTTTTTTTTTTAAAGATTTTTATTTATTTGACAGACAGATCAGAAGTAGGCAGAGAGGCAGGCAGAGAGAGAGAGGAGGAGGAGGCAGGCTCCCTGCTGAGCAGAGAGCCTGATGTGAGGCTTGATCCCAGGACCTTAGATCATGACCTGAGCCGAAGGCAGAGGCTTTAACCACTGAGCCACCCAGGTGCCCCCTCCCTTCATTTTTAAGGATAAGTTTTAATGCCTCAGAATAACAAAGTCCTACATGATCCAGTCCCAGAAAATCTTTCCAACCATAAATTTGTCTTAACTGAATTCTAGTTTTAACATTCAATATAATCCCACTTCCTTCAGAATTTTCTTCAGTCTAAGCACTCTCTGCTCTAGAAACTCTAAATTAATCATGGGCCTTTGATTATCCCATTTACTTTCCTATCTCTGTTAATGCTCTATCTTCTGTCTAGAAAGCCCTTTGTTACACTCTTTCTACTTTCTATTGAATAGATACTCATGCTTCAGAACGCATTTTAAATGTTACTTCCTCTATAAATTCCTCCTTAACTTTTCCTGGCAGAGTTAATCATTTCCTCTATTGTAGACTTAGAACACTTTGAAGACGCAGTATTTGCTTTAAATTACTGGTTTACCCATCCTCTTCACCCACTAGATGGAGATAATAGAGGTTACATCATAGGTATCCCTGTGCCTCAATTGTTAAAAAGAACAGATGCTCATTTGTTGAGTGTTGAACATTTGAGATTTTCAGCCACTTTGGAAAGTAGTTGTTTATATGAACAGTATCTCTAATGGAACTTTGACCCTGAAGTCTAATCCATATTCAGTATACTAGAGTAATTTTTAACATATATTTATTAGGACTCTAAATGTATCATCTATTTAATGAAAACATGGATACAAAAAGAGAAAAATCAAAATAGATTAATTTTTTTCACTCAAAACATTCAAATATAGATTTAAAAAGTTTTTTCTTTTCAAATTGAAAAAAGAAAGTAGATATTTTAACAAGGAATTTCGGGTAGTTTTCAGAATTGTGATCTTTGAAAAAAAACAAAGACTTTATTAATTTGTTCAAGACAAACAAATTATAGTGATAAATAAATGAAAGAATAAAAACATAATTAAGATTCAACATATGGTCACTGATATGGCTAATGTTATTAGAAACACTTCTTAGAGAAGCTATGGAACTTACTAGGATGGTGGATTGTTAATTAAATTTAGGCTTTACCTATAAGGCTTAGAACTGAAACTAATAAAAATTTTAAATGATTGTTTTAGAAGTGACAATAAGATAGCATGTGAATACACTGGACAGCTAAAATACATCGAAAATCTGAGGTAGTTAAAAATCATGAGCACTCTCTGTTTTAACAATGCAATTTTGAAATTCTATTCCAGGTTAGCCCCAGGGAAACATATTAAATACCTATAAAATGATGGCAAATGTCAAAATCTCTAATACAACTAAATAGATAAATCTTCCCCAATTAGGTCAAAACAATATAAAGCAGGTTTCAGTCAACACATCTTTTTGTATGCCTAACATGTTTTGTAACACCTGAAAGAAAAACTAGAAGATAAAGCATCAAGACAACTTGCCAGCTTAGAGATATATACACTCCATATCTCAAAAGACAGTGCCAGTGATGACTAACTAAAATTTTGAAATAACAAGTTATTGAGAATTGTCATTGTGATAAATTATTTACAAAATTTGTCTTATTTATTTTCTTAGCCTGCTCAGGCTATCATAACAAAATACCACAGACTGAGTGGTTTAAAGAGCAGAAATTTATTTTCTTACAGTTCTGGAGCTTGGGAAAACCAAAATCAAGATGTCAGCAGAGTCTGTTCCTGGTAAGGGCCTCTCTGCTGGCTTATGTCTTCACATAGACTTTCCTCAGTATGTGTGTATGGAGAGAGACAGGGAGGAAGATCTATAGTGTCTGTTCTTATAAGAGCACTAATAGGATTAGTGCTCTTATAATCCTATCAGTCTTATGACCTCATCTAATTTCCTCCCAACTGCCCCATCCTACATACATATCATTAAACCAAGGGTCAGCATTTCACCATATAAATTTTGAGGAGACACAAACATTCAGTCTATAACATTTATTAAGTCCTCTTATCTATGGCCAAACTGCAAAAGCATTCATTACATTTATTTAGAAAATGCTGTTTATTTAAGAAAAAACATTTTAAAAGATTGTGGTGATTGAGGACAAGATAGAACACAGAATATAGTCCAAAGATTTGCATGAAGTTGTGTGGTCTTTGTCCTCAGATCTTGAAAATGAGTGAGAGAGAGAGAGAGAGTGAGAGAGAAAAGATTATAGCGTCGGTAACAAACTGAACTTTAAATAAAGAGAAAATAGTTCCTTTTCCCTGAGAAGATTCTGATTTTCATCATTGTTGTTAGGACACTTAAAAGGACACTTAAAATATTTGAAAGACAATCAGGTTTCAGATTCTTGAAGTTATTCAAATAAAGTCATACAAATAGGAAGAAAACTTGGGAATTTTTAGGCAGAAGTTTGAAGTTTAAAATCTATATTTATAACAACTGGGATATACAGTCTAAACGATCTCCTGCACCTTTCTATTTAAGATAGTATTAATTAAACATAACTTATAATATAATTTAAAAACTAAATAGCCTATGACAAATGCCAGTCACATAGTAATTGCTTTGGACTGAATGACTGTGTCCACTTTAAAATTCATATGTTAAAATCCTAACCCCCACTATGACAGTACCAGGAGGTGGGACTTTGGAGGGTGGTTAAATCATGAGGGTGGAGTCCTCATGAATGGAATTAGCACCTTAAAAAAGAAATCCCTGAGAGTTCTCTCACTCTTTCTGCCTAGTGAAGACAGTGAGAAGACAGCCATCCACAGGCCAGGAAGAGTGGTCTCACCAGACACCAAATCTGCTGGCATCTTGATCTTAGACTTCATAGTTTCTAGAACTATGAGAGATAAATGTTTGTTATTCAAGCCACCCAGTCTATGGTATTTTTGGTATAGTAGACTGAACTAAGACTGCAATTATAAAAATAGTTCAATTTACTGTTTTCCTTTAGTTTTTGTAGAAACTTATTTCAAACATTTATAATTAAAATTATTGTTATAATTACTATTTAATTTTTATTTGGCTTAATGATCTCAAAAATCAGTGTTAATTAGGGTATCCAATAATATGCTTCAAAATATATTTTTTGAAAGATTTTATTTATTTATTTGACAGATTGAGATCACAAGTAGGCAGAGAGGCAGGCAGAGAGAGAGAGAGAGAGAGGAGGAAGCAGGGTCCCTGCTGAGCAGAGAGCCTGATGCAGTGCTCGATCCCAGGACCCTGAGATCATGACCTGAACTGAAGGCACCCAGGCGCCCCCAAAATATATATATATATTTTTTTATATTTTTAAAAAAATTAAAATAACACTGTCAAATTATTATGCAGAAATAAGATTAAATCCTCAAAGACACTACTATTCAGTGATTTATGATCATTTTTCATGTTGTTGCTTCAATTTGTTCAAATTATTCAGGTACAGTTGAACCAGAGGAAGCTGATTTATGCCATTTGAACCTGCTCAGTAATGATTTAGTTGGAGAATTTTAGACTATTTACTTGGAATCTAGACAATATCTGTTGTCCTCGTGCAAGGAAAATGTTAATGGGGGAATAGTAGTCTTGTGGCATCATAAAAGCAGAAAAAGATAAGCTCAGTTCACCTCTGTGTTCCAATTGTAGACTTGATGGATCCCCGAGGATGCCCCACACAAATCCCAACTGTATGCATTATGATAAAAACACCAGAAGTAAAGCTGTTTCTCCCAGACACATCATGTTACATAGAAATAATGGCTTTTCATCTTTATCTATTGGTTTAATTTCTCTTATGAAGTTGACCCAAGTGTCTAACTATCTCATCTTTTAAAGATAAAGTTTATTAACTCAACTATCCTATCTTCTTCCTTTTTTTTTTTTTTTTTGAGATTTTATTTATTTGACAGAGAGGCAGGTGGTTGGGGTGCGGAGCAGGCTCCCTGGTGAGCAGCAAGCCTGATGCCGGGGCTTGATCCCAGGACTCTGAGATCATGACCTGAGCCGAAGGCAGAAGCTTAACCCACTGATCCACCCAGGTGCTCCCCAGCTATTCTATATTCTAAAGAAAAAGTTTAACAAGCAAGAATACACACACGTGTGTACATACATATACATACCAGACATCCCAACATAAACAACCATAATACTGTAAAAAAGGCAGAAGGCAGGGTTTTTTTTTTTTTTTTTTAAGCTTTGGGTAACAGCCTTCAAAATTTCTAGTCCTTAGAGAATAAAAATTCACGGATCAAAGCTTATGATCATATCAGCTCTCCCTGTGGACCACTGCACCATGAGCTTGCATCTAATCAGAATATGATGGTAGCACTGAGCTGAAGAAGTAGTTATTAGTGAGTGGGGCAGTGATTGGACTTAATGAGGTAAGTCACCAGAGAGAAGTCAACTGCCTACAACTGTAAGAAGCAATTTGGGTCTAAACTCTCTATGTTACCTTAACTAGGACTGGGCTTTAATATACAGAGGAAGTCTACAAAATGTTTATCAGATAGCATCTGTTACATATTTAGAGCAGAGCAGATAATTGAGGTTAAACAGTGTCAGGAACCACTTAAGGCCTGTTTCAACCCAAGTGTGAAAATTTGTTAAAATCTTTTTGTCACTGAGATTAAAATTATAGCTCTATTTGCTCCAGACCTACCATAGCAAAGCCTATATCAAATCCCTGCAAAAAACTGATGGGCACACAATTTGAAAGTTGAAAGTCTCACACAGTTACAGGAACTTTGTCAATATAAAACATTTAGACATCTCTGCCTTAGGAAAATATAAAACAAAGCCTATACAAGTTCAAGGTGATCAGAAATAGTAATGTCCCAACTAAAATAAAATCAATGATCTCCAGAAGAAGATAACAGAGCACATAGTCTCTACAATTTATCATCCACAATGTCCAATATACAGGCAATAATCCCACTCATGTAAATAAGTAGGAATATGTGAATCGGAATCAAGAAAAAAAAAAGCAGTCAATAAAAATCTGTTGCCACGATGGCTGAGAAAGTTGCCTTTAAAAGACAAAAAGGTTAAAAGTTGCTATAAATATATTCTTTTTTTTTTATTTTAAAGATTTTATTTATTTATTTGTCAAAGAGACAGAGAACACAAACAGGGAGTGTGGCAGACAGAGGGAAAAGCAGGCTTCCTGCTGAGCAAGAACCTGGAGGCAGGACTCAATGGGATCAGGATCTGAGCCAAAGGCAGACACTGGCAGATGCCACTCAGGTATCCCTATAAATATATTCAAAGAGAGGCACCTGGGTGGCTCAGTTTGTTAAGCATCTGCCCTCAGCTCAGATTGTGATTCCAAGGTCCTGGGATGGTGTCAAGGGCTGGACTCCCTACTCCACAGTAGCCTGCTTCTCCCTCTGCCTCTCTCTCTCTGTCTCTCATGAATAAATAAATAAAATCTTCACACACACACACACACACACACACACACACACACACACGCAGAATTAAAATAAATGTTTTATTGAATGAATATATAAAATCTTAGCAGAAAAATGGTAAGAGTTTATGATGGAAAAGTAAGTAACCTTAAAAAGTGAATCCATAGATATTATCCCATCTGAAGAGCTGAATTAAAAAATATATATAAAAAAAGTTTGGAGAAAAATGGATAGAGGTTTATGAAGCTTCGAGCAATATTAAACTGTCTATTGTACATGTAATAAGACTCCCAGAAGGAGAAGAGAGAGAAGATGGAAATGCAAATAATAAATAAATAAATAAATGTCAAATGTGATTAAAACATCCAATTATAATTTTCTAATTATAATTAATTGACTATATTAATATTATGTAATAATTAATATTATATATAATATATCATTATATTATTAATATTATATTAATAATATTTTGTATAATATTATATATTAATAGTATATTAATAGTATATTAATTGTAATATCTAATAAACTCAATTGGGTCTCAGAAACAAAGTAATTTGGCACATCATGATCAAATAGGCAAATATCCGGAGAAAATCTTCAAAATGTATATAGAAAAATGGCATATTACATATTGTATAACAAAGATAAGGATGGTAGAAAGAATTATCAGAAATAACTGAAAACGGAAGATAGTGAAGAAATTAATGACATGACAGCTTTAAAGAGCTAACCACAATAACAACAAAGTTGCCTTTCTTCCAATAATTCAATACACAGAAAGAATATCCTTTAAAATTTAAGATTAAAATAAATATATTTTCAGGTAACTGAAAGCTTAGAGAATCTGACACCAGATCTGAGCTATAAGAAATGATAATGGGGAGCCTGGGTGGCTCAGTGGGTTAAGGCCTCTGCCTTCAGCTCAGGTCATGATCTCAGGGTCCTGGGATCAAGCCCTGCATTGAGCTCTCTGCTCAGCGGGGAGCATGCATCCTCCTCTCTCTGCCTGCCTCTCTGCCTACTTGTGATCTCTGTCTAATAAATAAATAAATAAAAATCTAAAAAAAAAGATATATATTTTTTTAAGTTGAAGAACTATATAGAAACTTGAATCTATGGAAGGAAAATACATGAACACTGAAAATGATAAATAGGTGAGTAAGTAATATACTCATCTAGTCTTCATACACATTTGAGGAAAAGTAATTTGGGGGATATAGGTAAAAAAAGAATGGTGTGATGGGTTTTATGTTACATAAAGTTATCGAGGAATGCCAATGTCTCACTAATAAGAGACATTTCATCATAGTTCTAAAGAAACTGAAGGAGTCAGACATGAAGATGTCTAAGAAAAGAGCCTTTTAGACAAAAATAAACAAAAAGACCCTAAAATGAAACTATGCTTGGGGCATTCAAGGGTTAAGAAGGAATTCTGTGTATCTGGTATGGACAGAGGGAGAATGGAGTAAATAGTAGAAAATATGGACCAGATCTATTTCCAGGACATGATGAGTATTTGGCTTTGCTCTAAATGTGACAGGAAGTTACTGCAAGGTCTTGAATGAAATGACGTAGTATATCTTTAATTTTAAAAGGGCCACTCAGGTTTCTGCAATAAGTAGACATGTAGAATGCTAGAGTGGATGCAAAACAATCAAAATCTAAATATATTTTTAAGGAGGAGCCAACAGGATTCATGGATGAATGTAATACAGAGAGTGAAAGAAAAAACAAAGATTTGCTAATTTCTGGGCAGTTGATGTGATGAAGACTTTCAGTTAGCACTCATCAAAAAACAGATGGCTTACTGAAATCGGGTGATTTGAAAAGAATTTAATAAAGGGAAGAAACTATTTACAAAGGTTAGGTCTGGGAAAATCAAGAAGTGTTTCTACAGTACTCTGGGGGCTAATAACTAATGAGAGAGTGGTTGCCGTGATAATCCCTAAGTCTAAGGGAAGCAGCAGTTACCACAAACCATAAAGACTACTTCCAGAAATAGTATTGCCCTAAGAAAGTTGTGTTGTTCAGCAAAGTGTTGCAGACAACACATGGCGATCTTAGTGAAAGGGATCCAGGGCCATAAATATGCCAATATTACTCTTTTCTCGCTCTCTGGACTTCATTCTGGGGTCTCTCATTATAAAATCCAGATGGAAATAAGAGGGCAAGAGGGATTCTTCATTCAGTTCATATGGTTTAAGTCTGCTATGGTAGAAAGCAAAGTGGAAAAATTTGAACAATGGATGCAAGGCAGTTATTTGAAGATATATAACACAGATAGAATGCCAAGAATCAATTATTAGACAGCAAAGAAGCGTTCAGTAGTCAGTTTAAGGGAAAGATTAGCATAAGGAATATAAATTAAAGACTGCCAGCAAAACACAATATATAAACCCATGTGGTTGGATGTGTAGTTTCTAATAAAACACATGTCAAAAGTTTCAGACTAGGACTATCTACAATTAGGTGAAGAAATAAAAGAAATCAACAAATCAGGCTGAAAGGATTATTTGGTAAGGTAGTAGGAGAACCATGAAAGAGTTCTGGCTTATAGCCAAGTGAAGATTGACTCAAGAAGTAGGGAGGTGATGGGATGCAAGGGTGGCTCAGTCAGCTGAGTAACCCACTCTTGATTTTAGTTCAGGTCTGATCTCAGGGTTCCAAGATCAAGTCCCGTTTTGGGCTCCACAGTCAATGCACAGTCTGCTTAAGGCTCTCGCCCATCCCTAAATCCACCTCACATTCTCTTTAAAAAAAAGATGAAATAGAAAAAAAAAAAAATAGATGAAATAGGGAGGTAATTCAAAAAGTGTCAAATATTGCTTATATGTTTAGTAGGATAAGACCTAAGGAATGGTTACAGATTTCGGTGTTATGAACATGATTTTAATGAACAACATCCAGGCCTGGACCTCACAAAACACCCAAATATTTGCCAGTTCCAGGAGACTTGGATTTCCTTTGGCTGTGGTGCTCACTCCACTTTGAGGGCCATTAAACTGGCTTGACAAACTCAAATTGTCATTAAGTAAATTAGACATCTTAAAGTAAAACTTCCCAAAGGTTCTCTAGCACCAACTTGAATTTAGAAAAAGGTCTTTAAATCTCTATAATGATTATTGTAAGGCCAATTGAATATATACACTGTAATTTGTTAGATTGGCTTAATCTACACGTTTATTCTCTTGTTAATGAGTGTTAACCTTGTGGAAAGTACTGAACCATGCTTGGGGATGACATATTACTCTATCAGTCCTCTCCTTGCAGTAGGCTTCTGCATACAGGGCATGTAAATAGATGGTAGGACAAATCTCAACGCATAGTTTTCTGTTCAGCAACCAACTTACTTCCCTGAAAAATAGTATCTTTGTTACCTTAAAAATAAAGAAGAGTAGAAACAAAATTTGCTTTCTAGCAGGGCCTAATGTTTTTTTTTAAAT
This sequence comes from Mustela erminea, assembly GCF_009829155.1. Lineage (NCBI taxonomy): Eukaryota > Metazoa > Chordata > Mammalia > Carnivora > Mustelidae > Mustela > Mustela erminea. The sequence goes on along the minus strand of NC_045628.1, from coordinate 42,109,362 downwards.
AACATATAATGTATTATTTGTTTCAGGGGTAGAGGTCTGTGAATCATCAGTCTTACACAATTCACAGCATTCACCATAGCACATACCCTCCCTAGTGTCCATAGGGTGGCTGGCAGGGCCTAAATCTAAGAAGTATAAAGGATACCATTTTGACCACCCTATTGTAGACTCTGTTCTGGATATAATTTTGTGTTTCATGGATAAAGGTCAGTTACCAAAATTATAGATGACTTTGAACTATGATTATTTATAACAAGAGCTCCCATGAGTTTTTCAGTTCCTCAGTTATTTTATATTTGTGAACAACTACCACACATTTAGTTTACTATATGATACTGAAAATCATTTCAGGGACACTTACATTGGTGCCTTTTCTTCCCACAAAGTCTATAGAGATTTGAAATCTTTATTAAAGTTTCAAGTCACTTCCTCAAAATCTGTATATGTTTAGCAAAGAAATGCAGTGTCCCTCCTGATATTGGATATTTGGTTTTAGGCCCTCCCGAGAAACTAAACTGCTAAAATTTGATTTCTTAGTCATAAATTCAGTAACACTTTTCCTTGTAACTGCTATAACTGGAAATCCCCGTAACATTTAGTGTTACCTTTTCAAAAAACTTGAATCATTGCTCTTGAACAACTCCAGGAGAAGAATATTACTTCTTTTTGCCTTTCTCATTCATCTAATTGCTTTCTTATTGATTCATATTGGAATTTCTTTCCACTGTATTATGGATTCCATTGGGAAAAGAGCAAGGCAAACTTGTATGTTTGTTAACATTCATCAAAGGGCACAATTCAGCATCTACCACAAAGTACGAATCATTAAAAATAAGGTAAATGTATAAATTAAGGCAATCTAGAGAATTGGTATTTATTTATTCATTACATGAAGCTATGTGGTTCCTTTTCATGGGTGTTCACATGTTATTAAACACATATCTGTTTCTTCTTTTCTTGACTATATGATAGTTGAATACCTAGAGATCAAAATAATGTTTTATACAATTTTGAATCCCTGGATCTTCTCAGAACATCTGGTACAGAGTAGACACACACTACGTACTGGTTAAACCCAACTGATTCGCCATAAAATTAGACTGAGATTCTAACTGATTGCCATATCCTCCTGTAATTCAGATAAAGCAATAGAAGAAATATTTTTTATATCTCTCATACATATATGTATATATTTGTATTTATATATGTATATTTAAATTGTTAATATATGTATATATTTAAAATGCTAATATAGTACTTAAAAGATTCTATTCTCTTAAGTGGAAAAAGTTTGAAGAAATGACCCATATTTATTACAGTAAGGATTACAGGATTACAGATATCTTAAATCACTAATATTTTAGAGAATATGACAAAAATCTAAAGGTCTCCTCCCTTGAATCATCCAGTTATATTCATGCAAAGTTTGATTCCAAAGGTTTCATAAACCCTAACTTCCAGTATCCAAGGGTCATAGATAAAAACACAGATTTATAGTAATCCATATGAAAAAATCCCAATACATCACTTCAATCTATGACTGAGGAAACCATGTTTCAGTGATACATCCCGAAAAATCTCAAAGCATAACAATAATGTTAGTAAAAATAATAATACAATAATATGTGTAGTATCATGCGAAGGAAACAATAATGAATTTGGAATTAGGTATCTTACATTTAATTGTATAACACTGTTAAAAAATTTTATTCTTCTTTGACTCAGAACAACAGCCCACATATTGGACATTGTGGAGAAACTATTGTAGGCACTCAGTAAATATGTGTAATCTGACTAGTAATTATTTTCCCATCTTCTGTCTGTAATGGTTAAGCTGATAAACCCGAATTATAATAATTTGTTTCCTAATAACATTTTCTGTTAGTTCAATACGTGAATTTTAATTTTAAATTCATTTTATATCTTGTTTTTAACCTGAGTTTTGATTAATATTTTTAATATTTAACTTCACATTTACTAATTCATTTAGTGAGATGAATAATTGGTGCTGATAACAAATTAAATGAATGTGCTCAGGAAATAATTCTATATAAGTTTATATTCTAAACTCCTCCATTTTCTATACTTGAAGCTGACCTAACAAAAAATATCAGGGTAGTGCAATTTGAGGCACATGGAACTTGTTTTACTATTTAATTCATTGACACTTGGTATCATTTTATTTTTTTCTTCTATCCTGATAGTAGCTAAAGATCTTCAAGATGTATGAATTCAGATATATTCTCAATTTTTAATTTTTTCTTCTTTGTTCACAACTGAACACTTAAGGAATATTAAAAGCTCAAGATACATCAATATGACCTTACATTTCTTTAATAAAATAATAAAGTAACTTCACATTTCTAAAAAACAATAAATAGCCTTATTTTTTAATGCAAGCCAATGATGCTTAAAGTAAAGTTTAGGCAGCAGGCAAATATATATCTTAATGGTCAAATTTTACATGTATTATAGTTTTCTAATTGTTTTCATCTCAATGATATATGTTGACATGTTTATCCAGTGAAATTCTAATTGAAAATGATTATGACTCAATTGTAGCTGCACAAATTTTTAAAATATAATTTTAAGTTGTAAAATATCAGTGAAATTTATAGTAAAATCCAGTTTATATCAAATTCAAAATTATACTATATATATTGAGATTATAAGGAAAAAAGAAAGCATAAAATATTCAGAATATTTGTATTAAGATTGTGAACAATATCAGTAATAGTTTCAAATTGGCTTGCATGAGAACACAGACATTTATTGTATTATTCTTTATGTTCCATACATGCCTTAAGTATATTCTTCAGTATGCATGAAATGTATCTTTAAAACATGTAAAAGGCTGAGTTCTAAACTGAGGAATAATACATCACACTTGCAAAACTCTTTCTATATGCAAAGCAATATATTTGGAAATTAGTCATACTTTTTTTTTTAACTTTTGTTATAGCATATGTTCTATTTTATTATTAATTATTGTTAATTTCTTACTGTACTTGACTTATAAATTAAATTTCATCATAAAAGTATCTGATTAGGAAAAAACAGATTATACGTAAGGTTCAGTACTATCATGGTTTCACATACTTTTTTTTTTTTTACAAACATTTAAAGTATTTATATATTGTTGGAATTAAGAATAACACTTTGGTGAAGTTCCAAAAATATTTTGTGGATAGCTGCTTTCAACCACTCAACTAATTGTCTCCTCATAATTCCTGACATTTCTAATTCATATCTTTGGCCAAGAAACTTCCTATATTCAGGAAATGGATATTCTTTCAGTATTATTATCTTAGTTAATTGTCCACTGACATATTATTATAATTAAAAATGCATTTTAATGGTTCACTTATATAAACAGACAGTTTTGTAAAACACTGTTGTTGAATTCCAGAAAAGGGGGCTTTTTATTTCTAAATGTTATTTGTATAGATATTTTTTATTATTTTAAAGTCTTTAAAGGAGTTTGAAGACTATTTAGAACAATATTAATTTTAAAATTTCTACAATTAAAAATAGATCCTTTTCATTTATGTGATCACAGATGGGCCAAGCAATTTTTGACCAGAATAAAACTGGAGAAAATCTTAACATTTAGAAAGGGGTGCTTTGTTTTCTTTTCCCTTTAAAATATTATATTGTAGAGAGATTTTCTATTTTAATTTAAAATATTGTTTGAGAGAACTAGTAATGTCTCACAAAATATGGTTTTGTTTGAAGAGTACTTAGATCTCTGTTAACTTTAAATTTACTGCAACTTAAAAATCCTTTTTATCTATGCAAGCACACAGCTGGCAAGTCTAGGTAAATGACAAGATTGTGCACAATATTTAACAATACACCATACTGCAAACAAGAAAAAAAAAAAAAACAAACAGGTTTTCATTCATGTAATCATTAATATCTGATAAAAAAATTAAATTTTTTCAGCCTTTTGACAATCTGTATGCATGTCATTCAAGAAGATATGGCAGGTAGATTTAAAAATTAATCTCTCAAAAGGCAAAATATTCAATATAAAAGCTTTAAAGTGGCTTAAAATGAACCAGTTATGTTTGTCATTCTTATTATTCTTACATGGCTGCATAGTTTCCACATTAGTGCTTAAATCAAAACTTTTAGCATTGTTCTTAAAAGCCACTAAAACTCTTTCTTTCCTTCTTTGTTTAAAATTTTTATTTATTTACTGATAGAGAGGGAGAGAGCACACAAGAAGGGGAAACAGCAGGCAGAGAGTAGAAGCAGGCTCCAGAGAGCCTGATGTGGGACTTTATTCCAGGACCCTGCTGAACCATCCAGGCATCCCACTTAAAGCCTTTTCTTATTGCACAAGACTAGTTCTTGGTGTACTTACGGACTCAAAGCATTCTGATTCATGCTTATTCTACTTCCCTTTCTTTTGCCTCCTTATTTTTCAGATCTGCTACATCCACCTCATAATTTTCTGATGCCTTAATTCTCCTCAACTCCTTGTCTCCTTTTTTTCTAGTCTTCTCTAGGGAAATTCTTCTGCATTTTTTAAAAATAATTTTTTCTCTAATTTTACCTCAGTATGTTCTTTATTAAATAATTCTTTTTCATGAATTTTATTCTTTTTCTTTGTTTACTCTTTCAGTATAGACAAAAGCACACTTAAGACTCTTCATGTCACTAGTATCTTGACATTTTGTGTGCGAAGTGCCATCTCTGCAACATTTTTCATGCCTTCCTGAGACCATTACAAGCTACTTTTGTCCTTAATCTTGTGCTAAAATTGCTTTCTCAGAGTATTAGCTTCTGCTAAAGCATATGAAATAAAGAATAAAAAAAGTTAGCATACATGAATGCTAAAATGGAGACCCAAGGAAATAAAAATGTCTATTTATTGTAACAAATATATTAACAAAACATGCACTCAGAACTTGACACCTATGATTTCTCATTGAGTAAATTTATACAAATTATAAAACTAACCTGCATCATAGTTTCCTTTTCTAAAAAGAATAAATTAGTATTAGCTTTGCTTCATTGTTGTCAGTTACATAAAATAATGTGTTAAGATTTCATGCAAGTGGGGCATCTAGGTGGCTCAGTGGGTTAAGCCTCTACCTTCGGCTGCCTTCAGCTGCCTTCGGCTCTGGTCATGGTCTCAGGGTCCTGGGATAGAGCCCCGAGTCAGGCTCTGCTTAGCAGGGAGCCTGCTTCTCCTTGTCTCTCTGTCTACTTGTGATCTCTCTCTCTGTCAAATAAATAAATAAAATCTTTAAAAGAAAAAAATATTTTATGCAAGTGACAGCCAAATAACAAACACAAGCCAAATATGGGTGTGTGTGTGTGTCTGTGTGAGCTCCGGGTGTTTAAAACAATCTTTCAGTGTTACTTAACCAAAAAAGCTTTTGATATTACCTAACTAAAGAGGGAATAAATTTAAGTTGAAATAATGTTCAGTGTGTGTTGAATGAATAATAAGCATATACTTTTCTCTTAATACTGATATGAAGTCCATATTTTTAGTTACAGACAAAAGTCATTACTCATCATTGGCAGGGAACTGTAATATCTATTTATATGACAATCTAATAAACAAATCCTATCACATTTTGAGATTCCAAGAATGGTGAATTCTGTAGAGTTTAAATATAGCTAATCTTCTTTTTAAATGGAGTCATGCTATTATATTTTATTGATATATGTGACTATCAATGAAAGCAGCTCCTGTCAAAAAAAGAAAACTTTAAATCATAAGTGATCATTTGTATTTAATGAGTAAATAGGTGTTGGTTAATTTCTTAATTTTTAAAAACATAAATAATATGTTTTCACTTTTTTATCACTAACGAATATATATCAACATGACCAGAATTTTCCCTTCATATAAGATCATAGAAGGAGTGGGTAGGAGAAGAATAAATGAAACAAGATGGGATTGGGAGGGAGACAAACCATAAGTGACTCTTAATCTCACAAAACACACTGAGGGTTTCTGGGGGGAGGGGGTTTGGGAGAAGGGGGTGGGATTATGGACATTGGGGAGGGTATGTGCTTTGGTGAGTGCTGTGAAGTGTGTAAACCTGGTGATTCACAGACCTGTACCCCTGGGGATAAAAATATATGTTTATAAAAAATAAAAAAATATTAAAAAAAAAAAGATCATAGAAGGAAAAATACTTTTCTATACTGGTCAGTGTACTGATAATTACAGCTAAACATTGCCAAGGTCACAAAATGACATTTCTAACACAGGACTTAGAATATAGTTTCAAGGAGTCCATCTTAATTAATCAAAGTATCATATTTTCCACGTTCTTATTATATGTATATACATGTTCAACTCCATAAATATATCATAATTAAGTAATCTAATTTCTAATATGGCAGCACAAAGGGAGAATGTATATATCAAATTATATGAATTCATATGAATAATTTATTTAATCTGAGACTGTTATAGGGTGGAATGATTCATGCACCATGCCTCTTAGCACTCATTCTGAAGAATTAATTATAATAGTAGAAACAAAGAAATTAGGAGTTGACAAGAACATCTACGGATTCTTTAATATTTTGGGGGTTATGAAACTGTCCCTCATAGAAACTATCAATAATCTTTGAATAAAAGTACAGATATTTGCAAGGAAAAACAACTTTCTACAAGTCCTAGAACTGCATTAGCAAAAGTAAAAAGGAACACATACACAAACACATACATACATACCCAAAATCTCAATATGATCAGTCTTGAAGATTCCCAGAGCCAAAAACAACTTGCCTATATTTCTGATCATATCAACATAAACACTCAACTTCCTGTTCATGAGAGTCCATCCATCTTCATATTCTTTTCATAAATCCTTTATTCTCCCTCGTTGTCCAGAAATGTCCAAATGTCCAAACCCTCAAAACAAGATATAAACAAAACATGATCACTGTCCCTAAGCAGTCAGCAACAATCCTGTCATTATTGTTTGCATAATATAACATGTTTGCATAATATAACATTAATATTCTGAGTAAATCTGGGCAATAGCTGTCTTTCAAAAGTCTTTGAAGATTGACTTATTAATTTGTTAATTGATTAACCTCATTGGCAGACCATCCAAGTAAACTCATTCTGAGAATTTTGCTTTACTAGGGCACCTGGGTGGCTAAGGGGGTTAAAGCCTCTGCCTTTGGCTCAGGTCATGATCTTATGGTCGTGGGATCAAGCCCTGCATCAGGCTTTCTGCTTAACAGGGAGCCTGCTTCCCCTCCTCTCTCTTTCCCTGCCTGCCTCTCTGCCTATTTGTGATCTCTGTCTATCAAATAAATAAATACAATCTTAAAAAAAAAGAATTTTGTTTTACTAAAATTATATGCTATTAAGCCAAAGGTTAACTTTTATAATTGTTTTCATTGAGGAAATCTGATTTTCCAGGACCCCCCAGGGGCCTTGCTTGCTTTGCTACAATGGGTTTTTCATTTCTAAGGTCTTCATTTTGATGACCCAATACTCCTCAATAAGCAGAAAAATATAATCTTATCTTTGGGGAAGATTTTATAGATAAGGGTGGAGGCTCTTATTTCAAGTAGATACAATATAAGAGAAGTTACATTTATTTCAATTACAAATATGAATTTCATTTCGTACTATAGCAGAAACCAATCAATCTTCATGGGAAACAAAGAGTGTGAAGCGTATATGATGGAAGCAGCATTTAAATGTGAAAGTTTTATAGAAACACTTGTTATAAGGGCTCTGCAAGACTGATTAACTAGAAGTGTTTTATGTTAATGTGTAGTTTTTACATGGGCTACAATCTAAGTATTATATGTGTTTAAAAAAGCGAATTTGACAGAGACATAAGAAAAGATATTGTAGAATGCATGTTTCTTTGCAATAGAATCTAATGTGGGTTATCAGAAATTACAGTTTATTATTCCCAAGCAGAATGTAAATTTCAAAAGAAAAAAAAATCTTTCCGAAGTAGAGTGGAAAAATTGATTTTTCTCTCTAAAAAATACAGACAGTCTCTACTTACAATGGTTTGACTTACAATTTTTCAACTTTTACAATGACACAAAAACAATATGCATTCAATAGAAACTGTACACTGAATTCTGAATTTTTGATCTTTTCCTGGGCTAGTGATACATGGTACCATACTCTCCCATGATGGGGGCAATGGCAGTGAGCCACAGCTGTCAGACACATGATTGTGAAGATAAACAACCGATACACTTACAACCCTTCTGCACCCATACAACCATTCTATTTTTCACTTTCAGTGCGATATTCAATCAATTACATGAGATAGTCAGACCTTTATTATAAAAAGCTTTGGTGTTAGAAGACTTTGCCCAATTGTAGGCTAATGTAAGTGTTCTGCACACATTTAAGGTAGGCTAAATTATAAACTTTCATAGGTTAGGTGTATTAAATGCATTTCAACCTATGATATTTTAACTTATGATGAATTTAGCAGAACATAACCCCATCATAAGTCATAAAAGATTCTGGTTTAACTATCCAATTTCTTAATTAAATCAACTCTAATGTTATAATTGAATTCTTAGGGAGAATATGTGTTATTAACATGAAATGAATAAAAAAATCCTAATTTTTATGTCTTCCACATCCGGTCAGGATTGCACAGGAAAGCAATATACCTTCCTGACAAAAGGATACAAAAAAATTTCTTATAATCACTCAAAAGGGACTTCCAACAAAGATAATGAAGGAACAACTAAAATACAGATGTCCTTCCTAGAAATTTACTAAAATGAGAACTTTGTCAATAAAAGCCCAAATTAGGGAAAACAAATACATGTTAAAACTGAAATGTACTTTAAAAAAATTTCCCTAGGACATGGTAAAAGGGAAACTGAATTAAAGATAGATATTTTCAAAATAGAAGTTCAATGTCATAAAAGGTAAGTAACAAAAGTATTGTCAGAAGACCACACACCATCTTAATTGGGATGATAGATAAATAGTAGCCATTTTTTTAAATCTCTGTATGATTCACTTCAGGTTTTTTGTGTTTTTTTTTCATTTATATCTAATTTCTAACTTATATCTAGATCTCATGCTGACCAAAATGATAAACAGAATCTTTTAAGACATTCAAAAAGTAGAAAGCATTAAACCTATCTAAAAGGATATATAAACCAATTTAAGCAAACAGAAATGAGAATTAAAATAGATGAGCACATTTACAAAGTATGTATACACACACACACACACACACACACACAATAATCCTGCTGGGAGAAGTTAGTACAGTGGACATTAGAGCTGGCAGTTGGTTCAAAAAAGAAAAATCTTTTCAAAAATATGTTTCTGAGAAAAATAATTTCCAATGGAGCAAACTTTGAGAAACACTGATTGATAAATGCTCCCTTAGCTAAGTTTAATTCCTTCACTGCACAGTGTTTGCCATTTTTGTCTTAGGATCAATGGTGTCAAATGGCAACTCAGTAATGGAATATGGGAGAGAGAGGAAATCTCTATCAAGGAGAGGAAAGAGCAGTCACTGGAAGCTGGAGAGGAAACATTGAGTACTCCCAGCATTAGACTGGCACCAGTGACTAGATGGGGTAGGTGAATGCGTAGAGGTCAGAAGGACCCAGAATACATGAGGACATGCATGAGGTTGCATGGTAACCACACATACCCTTGACTTCAAACCCCATGTGGAGAGTGACTTTCTGCTTTTGGACAAAGCTCATGGAAAAGAATGCAGGGAGAGCTTTATTTTTACAACTTTGGTAGTAAACTGAACTTTAAGTAAACAGAAAATATTATGTCCCACTGACAAGTTAAGCTTTCTTCACTATTGGCAATACTTGGAGTTGCTGAAGTTTCAATTTGTTTTTGAAATCAAGGAGTTCTCATGTTTTGATCAATAATAATATGGGTGATAATTATGTATTATACTAAAGGAAGTATGTACCTAACATGTAAGATGAAAATTATTCTCAATTATAAGCATTTATTTGATTGAAGCAATCCATACACATTATTCTGAAACCAATATTTACAATTAATTATTATTAAAGTTTTAAAATAGTCATTTTCTTACTCTAGTGCATGACATATATGGTGAATTGATGTTGAATATTAAGGATCATGTTTGCAAAAATGAGACGGAATCAGGCATCTGAAGATTGTTTCTTTGTTTCTGATTACTACTTTTTAAAATGGCTTTGGGCAAATTACAGTAATCTAAGATTATTCTCATCACTACAATGGAATAATCATAATGGTAATAATGTCAATAATTATAACAATTTTTAAAAATGTAATGGAACATTTATGAGATGTTCTGTAATCAGCATAATGAACTGATTTAAGAAACTCTCCTTTGTGGGTTTTAGAGCAATACAGGGACTTATCTCCTCCTAAAGAAGTCAAGGAGAGCTGCTAGTTTTTCTACAAATCTATAACGAGAGTATGTGTACATGCCTCAGGTTTGGACCTCCAGAAGTTCACACTTGGGACTTTGAATATTGAACAATATCTCAAAGACAAAGAAGCAAATAAAAAACTTCTCACAGTGGCAGGGATGGTGACAAGAATCCAGGAGGAGGAGTGATGAGTGTTGAGTGGCCTTCACAGTCCAGCTGTGGCAGTGCTCTCTGGTGGCATCCAAGCCTGCGTGTCTCAAGGATGTCTGTTCATAGGTCATACCTGCATATTTTTGAGACTGACAAAGATTCTCATCTATGCATAAGTCATCTGATAGCCTTCAAACACATTCTTCTGCTAAAGCTCTCCCAGTCATTGTCTGTTGTTTGAGACTAAGAACTGTAACACCAATTGGTATTCATGGTGTAAACAGGAAGATGAAAAACACGAAATTCTATAACACTTCGGTATAATGATTTCTTGGAAAACAGATTTTTAGTTTAAACACATTGTAACCTTTCTAACCTCTCATTATTTTCAGCAGAGAGTGCCTCTTTCATTAATAAAGAACAGTGCATTAGTTTTCTATTGTTGCCCTAACAAACTGCCACAAACTTAGGAGTGTAAAACATCACAGGTCATTAACTTACACTTCTAAGGTCAGAAGTCCAAAATAGGTCTAAGTGGGCCAAAGTTAAAGTGTCAGCCCAGCTGCATCCCTTTCTGGGGAGAGGAATCCATTTCCTTGCCTTTTACAATATCTAGAAGCTGCCCATATTCCTTGGTTCATTAATCTTCATTCACCCTCAAAACCAACTACAGAAGGTCAAGCTATTCTCACCTTACATACCTTAACTTCCTTTTCTGCTGCCTTCTTCTACATTTAAATACCTTTATGATTATATTTGCCCCATCCTGATAATTCAGGATAATCTCATTTTATTTTCAAAAATTCATTTATTTGATAGAGAGAGAGAGAGAGAACAGCAGGGAGAGCAGCAGACTCAGGAAGAGAGAGAAGCAGACTCCCCATTGAGCACGGAGCCCAAGGCAGCGCTTGATCCCAGGTCCTGGGATCATGACCTGACCCAAAGGGCAAAAGCTTGATGACTAAGTCACCCCAGGATAATCTCAGTTTAAACGGACTGAAAACCTTAATTGTATCTGCCACTTGAACACCTCTTTACCATGGAAGGTAGCACATTCCCCGGTTTCAGAGATTAGGATGTGGACCTCTAGGGGGACATTATTCTACCTACTGTGAAAAGCATTCCAATACAACTTGTGTGTGTGTTAAAAACTACATAAACAGCTACAGAAATAATGAAGGATTTAAGGCAGATTACAACATTAATACACAACAAATGATTTAAACCTATTCCAAAAGTTTATTCATGGGAAAATTTTTATGACATTTTTAAAACTGATTTTTGTATTATGTTCAATTAGCCAACACATAGTACATCATTAGTTTTTTATGTAGTGTTTAATGATGCTTTAGTTGCATATAACATCCAGTACTCATCACAACATGTGCCCTCCGTAATACCCAACACCCAGTTACCCCATCCCCCCAACCCCTCCTTGAGGTTTGTAAAGGATTTCTGAAAGTAACAGAAAAGGTAACAAGTAACTTCATAGTTGTTGTAACCAAAGTAGCTGAAATAGGAGTTGTACAAAAGATGGGTTCTTAGGAATTGTGTCTCTAGAAATTCCCCTTTTATTTAATATCAGTGATAGTAGAAACAGAAATCTTAGAGGGATAAGAAGACAGTTGCTACAAACTGGCAAACACTGAAAACCTCTCAGGATCAAAAAAGTTGAAATCCATTGGAATAAATGTGTACGAGATTAATGAAGATCTAACTATTAAATCTGTTTCCATTATAAACAGGAAGAATTTTATGAAATATAGAAGAAAAACAGAATTGAAACTATGAAATACATTTTGGGCTATCAATTAGGAGACTGAATATATTTAGGAAACAATAAACTACAATAGAGGATCACTGAATCAAATACAACTTAGTGATGTCTTTTTAAACAATCCATCTTAAATATTTCTAACTAACATTTCACGTTTTCCCTTCTGTCGTTAAAGTTCTGTCCGGGTTTTACAAGAAAAATTACTGTGCCTCTTTGGTTTGTTTTTCCTATATGAACTATATTTCAGAGTTATCAAATGTAATTGATATGGGAAAGTTATATTTTATTTAAAAAATTTCAAGGGCACCTAAGTGGTTCAGTTTGTTGAGCATCTGACTCTTGGTTTTGGCTGAGCTCATGATCTCAGGTCTTGGAGTCCTGAGGCTCAGTGCTTAGCCAAGAATCTGCTTGGGATTCTGTGTCTCCCTCTCTCTTCTTGTTCCTCCCCCTGCTCAAGTTCTCTTTCTCTCTCTCTTAAATAAATAAATAAATCTTTAAAAAAAGTTCCACTTAATAAATGCAGAGGAAAAGAGAAAATAAGAATAAAAACAAAAACAAAAACAAAAATCCTCATGTATGTGATTCATGGGATTGGCAATGAATGGTAGATGACACCTGAACCCATTGACTAATTTTAACATCCTTAAATCAAGGATGATCTTTCATTTCTGTTTCAGAGCCAGATTTTGGTAATAGTCAAAAGTATATCCATATCAGAGTAGGAAAAGAAAGTGTATTTGAGAAAAGTTAACCTATCCAATGTAGACCTAAAATTAACAAGATTTTGTATGTCAATTATACTTCAATCAAAAAAAAAACAAAACCACTAAGCCACCTTAATAATTTATGGAGCAACGCCTAGAGTACCTGAAAGCTTGTCAGATATTCCTCAGAATTTCCTAAGGAGATTTCATCCTCCTTTTAAAATTCTTTCTTCAAGCAGTGGCAATAAATTGAAAAGAGAATATTATATTTACTTTGTAGTTTTTTGTTTGACAGTTTCACAAATACCATATTCTAATATAATCATTGATTATTAATGTATAATGGCTCTATTGCAATTCAAATGTACACATGTTACTGATCTAGGAATTAACATTTTAACACTTAACATTTTTTTTTCTTTTTTTTTTTTTATTTCCAGCATAACAGTATTAACATTTTTAATATCTTAAAATAACCATTCTTAACATTATTTACTTGGGAAACTTTTTGTACGTTCAAAACAACTGTACTATTAATTATTGAAAAACAATGAATTTGTTACTTAGCAGTGATTAGGTTCTTACGGTTTTCTGTTCTAAACATCTTAATATTTATATTCAGCATTTTTCAGATTATAATAATTAGCATTATTTCACAATGGACTTTCTTTATACTTGAAAATACAAAATTCTACAGTAGGAAATGACATACACAATATTATGTAAAGAAAAAAAAATCACAGTTCAAATGAAATTAATCTCTTGGAAATTATAATAAAATGCAAGTCATGATGAGATTATGTGAATTGCAGGTTCAATTCTTATGAACATCTATACAGTTTTCACTGGAGGATTTCTTCCTCTCTCAGAGCTCTAGAGTCTGCACACCAGGTTAAATCAACTGACCTCCTCATCCTAGTTTCCTCTAGGCCATTTCATTTTCTACACCATTCTATTTAACCCCTAATGTATTTTTCAGGAACTCTTTAACCTTCTCCAATAAATGCACAAGCCTTTAGGGATGTTTGGAGTTTGAGACTATTTGTTTTTAATTGATCAGAATTTTCTTAAAAAAACAAAACAACATAAAATAAGAGGGTAGGGACACTCTTACACAGTACATTCAGGGGCCAGTTAAGGTTAATTTTACAATGTTTTATACTAACTAAATTGTTTTAAACTAAACTAATGGAATTTGTTGATAGAATTCAAAGCCATATTATCAACTAAATAGAAGAAATCAGAACATTAGATTGGAGTAATAATAAACAATAAGGTTGAAGAGGAAGACAGAACTTTTAGTAGCAATTCTAAATAGAGGAGGTAAGAAGCATGAAGATGAGAGCCTATACAGAATAGGTTACTATTACTAAGAAATACTTAGTTTTTCTTTGAAGTACAAATATCACAACTACTACTACCATCAATCTTCCCTTCTACAGTATTGAAGAAAATATTCATACAATTTTCGAAATTATGTTAAAGGAGTTATCATAATCTATTCGATAATCTGAAATCAGCTTAAGAGACCAAATGTTGGGTGCCTGGGTGGCTCAGTGGGTTAAAGCCTCTGCCTTTGGCTCGGGTCATGATCCCAGGATCCTGGGATCGAGCCCCGCATCGGGCTCTCTGCTCAACAGTGAGCCTGCTTCCCCCTCTTTCTCTCTGCCTACTTGTGATCTCTGTCTGTCAAGTAAATAAATAAGATCTTTAAAAAAAATAAAAAAAGAGAGAGAGACCAAATATCTAGGTCTAAGTCTTATGTTTTATTTATATTTCAGTATTCTATCAAGGAGAACACAATACCACCTGGCAGTTGCTGCCAAATAGGCAAATCGATGGTAGAATACATTCCAAAAAGTAAATTCAATGAAGAGGAATCTATATGAATAAGGAAATGATAACAATAAAATAATCATAACTCTTTTGCTCTTATTATTATACAATCCACATAAATATTGCAGTCTTTAACAAAATTTAACCTTGATAGACTGTGATCAACATGATTGCACTCCTCAATCAAAGGATCTGTGCTTCACTGTTCAGGGTGCCTGAGGTACAGTAGGATCAAATAAATGTGCCAGATGAGGTCACCTCACAACTGTTGTTGTCATAGTAGTGAAATGGAATAGCTTAAAATAATAGCATGAGCTCCAGTTTTTTGTTTTGTTTTGTTTTTGCTACAGAGCTTTGCAAGAAGATAAAATATTTTTGAGAAACCAAGCATATTATAAGATTTTTATTTCATATAACTATATCTAAAATCCATGTGTTAGAACAAATTATATTTAGCTCAAATATAATCTTTGAAATACATATAAAATATATTGTGATTAGAATATTTCTTTATATTATATATGGAAAAAGTTACTTCCCAAATTAGATCAGTCTCTTGGAAACTACAGTAATGTATATGTGTACATGCAGTATATTTTAGAAAATTGATATTTTCCAAAAGATAAAATTTTTTCTCAATATTAAAATTCACATTGATAAAATAATCTTATAATTATAGATCAAGTAAGAAATAGGTGATGTGTTTGCTCCTGACTAAATAATTTAATGCATTGAAAATATGTTGAACTGGACTTACCTTATATAAATATACAATGATTTGTGGTTGCATGCTCCATTTTTCTGACTTCATCAGGTTTTGAGTTTAAACTTGGCAGACTTAAATTTTCAAAGGGATTAAATTTAATGTAAGGTTTATTTTGAACAATAAATAATATGAAGTTTTAAAAATTACATGAGATTGAATGCAATCCTGATTGTGCAACCCTATATGTTGTTGAAAGTTGGGATAAATTATAGTCCTAAACAAAAAATGTGTTTTGTATCACTTCTCAGCCTTTCGGCTGAGGTCAAGTGAAAAGTGTCTTTTGTTAGTCAAGAGAATTTTTCAGAAAATTTCTAAAACATAAAGCACTGACTACTGTTCCAAACTGCTATTAATATACTTCTAGAGAGAATAGAATATGAGATTATCACTATTGTCCTTCATACTGAATATGAAATCACTTAAAATGTAAAACTATAATTTTTAAAATAAAATATTCACATGCATCAATTATATTCATTAACACTTATGCCCTAATACATGACAAATGCTGTGATATGACATAACTGATATCATTACTAATTCAATTTTTAATCACGCAGTTATATAAGTTGTGTTGTAAAATATGTTTAAAACAATAACTGAAACTTTTTTTTTTTTTTTTTTTAGTATTAGAAATCCTTGTGGAGGAGTGGTGACTGGGAAGGAGCACTGTAGTTATATAGTATGTCTTAGATGCTGGTAATATTCTACTTCTTGTCCTGGACAGTGGTTGTCTGGCTAAGTGACCTTTGTAAAATTTGCCAAACTACACACTTACAAATTCCTTCACATTTCTCTACTTGTATTGACCTGGGAGTTTCCTAGGATCAGCCAGCCAGACTACACCTAAGTGAAGCCAGCAATCAACCCTCTGCATATTTAAAACTTCCAATCAGCTTTCAGCTTCACTGTCTTTAACATGTGTATATAGACAAGAAGCTCAAAATATTTAAGAAAATTCTGTAATATGAAAAATAACAAAACAAAGAAAATAAATAACAGGATAACACTTTGAAACAAAAGCTATACAAGAACAGCCTCCAAAATGCATATTAATATACTCAGAAATATAAGAAATCGAATACAATCAGGCAACAAAAGCCAGGATCCTCTCTAAAATAAGATCGTTCATTGTGTATATATACCACATCTTCTTGATCCATTCATCTGTTGATGGACATCTAGGTTCTTTCCATAGTTTGGCTATTGTGGACATTGCTGCTATAAACATTCGGGTGCACGTGCCCCTTTGTGATGTCTGTCTATCAAATAAATAAATAAAATCTTTAAAAAAAAAAATAAGATCGTTCAGAGAACACAAACAAGGAAGTAGCAATGAAAAACTCTGTAGGAAATTTAAAGATCAAGATTTAAAAAAAAAAAAAAAAGGTGAAGATATCTCCTGAAAGGCAAGCAAAATATAAATACATGGGAAAAAAAGGAAAGAAAAGATCAGAAAATTGGTGGAAAATGGTACATCAATCTGGGAGTTCCATTAAATAAAGAACAAGAGTTCTATAAAGAAAGAACAAAGAAAATAAAGTGGAAGAAATTAAGAAATAATGCAAAAACAATTTTACAGAATTTAAGAACCTGATTTTTGATGAAAAGAATCCATTAAGTACAATGCAAGTACAAAGGATGAAAACAGAAATATAACAATCTGGGTAGAAAAAGAACATCTTAAGTATTTTTAGGACGAAGTGTATTGAGAGAAAGACAGAGGGCAAGCTTTTCATATAAAATATCAAAATATCAAGTGATCCTGGAAGTGGAGCAGCCTCTCAAAAATCAAGAAAAACTACTATTCACCATGAATTTTATGTATCAACAAATTAGCATTTAATAGCGGTAAAATAAAGATAGTTTCGGGTATTTAATTTCTCAAAGAATTTAACTCCATGCACTCTTTCCCAGAAAATTACTAGACTAGGTGTTCAATCAAATTTGGGGATCAAGCAAGAAAGCAGGAAATATAGGAAAAAGGACTTTATTATTATTATTTTTTTAAGATTTATTTATTTATTTTAGAGAAGGGAAGAGGCAGAGGGAGAGGTAGAGAAAGTAGATTCCCAGCTAAGTGCAGAGCTTGATGTAGGACTACATCCCACAACCCTGAGATCATGAGCCAAAATCAAGTGTCCCATTTAACCAACAGAGATACTCAGGTATTCCCAAGGAAAAGGACTTTAAATAGAAGAGATATATGAGTGCAATTATTGAAATGATGGCAGTGGCCGTCTCTGGAGCACAGATGTGAAGCAGGGCTAATGACAAACCAAAGCACTTTTATAAGGTTGAAATAAGTCTTGGGAGAGACTTGTTGGTAATGGTGACACAGAAACACACACACACACACACACACACACATCAATCACATGCAGGCACACACACATACATACATACATATTTGAGAGCATTTGATAATGAATTAGGGATAAATGAATGGAAAACTAAACAAATGGGACAAGAAGGTGATTGTTTTCTCCAGAAGGTAAAAAAAAAAAGTTTCTCAGAAAAGGATAATATAATTCATGTCCACAAGTCAGTGGAGTGTGAGAAGATAGAAAAATTTAAAAATCTCAATTCTTCATACTGGAGAGTCAAATATCTATTGATAAGTCAATTATCCATTGATAAAAGCATTGTCTATGTTCCTTCTTTTAAAAAAGTACAAAAGAAGAAATATAAGTACATTAAGAAATAGAGAGAATGGGGCGCCTGGGTGGCTTAGTGGGTTAAAGCCTCTACCTTCGACTCACATCATGATCTAAGGGTACTGGGATGGAGCCCTGCATCGGGCTCTCTGCTCAGCAGGGAGCCTGCTTCCTCCTCTCTCTCTGCCTGCCTATCTGCCTACTTGTGATCTGTCAAATAAATAAATAAAATCTTTAAAAAGATAGAGGGAAATACAGGAATAACACAAAATAGAAATGATAATCTCTGAGAAGAAGCACAAAGGATCCTCTATTTTCTGGTTAAAAAGTTTGTAGATTTGGGGTGCCTGGTGGCTCAATCAGTAAGAGTCTGCCTTCAGCTCAGGTCACGATTTCAGGGTCCTAGGATTGAGCCCCACATTGAGCCTCACATTGAGCCCCACATCAAGCACCACACTGAGCTCTCTGCTCAGTGTGAGAGCCTGCTTCTCCCGGTACCTCTGCCTGCCGCTCTGCCTACTTGAGATCCCTCTCTCTCACTGTCAAATAAATAAATAAAAACTTTAAAAAATTATAGATTTTTTTTTATACTCTTAATCCATAAGCATGATTAATTTTGACAGATTTTTAAAATAATAACACTTAAACATACTATGAACCATGGAACTTCTTAGTTCAGCTTCTTCATCTATCAGAAGAGGTAGATGATGCGCCAAATAGCCCATTTTGGGCAATGATTATAACGGCTAGGCTAAGTTAATGATAAAAGCCTTTGGACTACAAGGCAGGTGTTCTTTTCCTAAGGAAAGTGGTCTCTGTCTTAAGAAAAACATGCAGGAGTTTGTTTCCAGATATATATGTATATATGTGATTATTGAAACATTCCATTACATTATCAACATGAAATATGAGTCATTCAATTTTATTACATGATATATTCCAAATATATATTGTCTTACCTTAAAAATAACAAGATAACGACCACAATGATAAAGTCACATCATGAAGAGAACTATACTTTATAGAATTCATGAGGATGAACAGTTTACGACTCAAGTTGGTTCCTTAATACCAGATTCTGAAAATTTTCTAATTTCTACTTAGTTATGCAAGTGAGTTAAGGAGCCAGTTGTGGAAAGATGCACATATGTACATGCACACAGAACTTCTGTTACGTTCTTCTTCAGAGTTTTATTCACATCTTTCATTGAGCCTGATTTTTCCAAAGTAGTAAAACATAATCTCTGCTTTCCTGGATAAGTAAATCCTTCAGGGTATGCTGCTTAATTTTATTCTTGCAGGATCACTTTTACAGGGCTCTCTCAATTGAGGAATGGCAAACCAGAGACCTGTGGCTATGTCTGGATTCACTGAAGATAAACACTAGAGTTAAATATTGTTTCATTTGTACATGCTTACCTTGAATGTCCTAACTCCCAATATAATGAATGGAACAGATGCAATCATAATTTAACAATTCCAAGGCAGATTTCTGGGCCAGCCCAAGGGATGCAGAGTTTTGTTTAAATTTGGCTTATATCAGCAATGAGAGATTCCGATTTAGGAAAAAAAACAAAAACAAAAACAAACAAACTTTGAAACTGTAATTTCTCATACATTCCTTGGTATTAAAAAAAATAAAAATTCTTTGCTTTTGAAAAAGGACAAATAATCAGTGATGTACACTGGAAAGAAGGTGTGGGGAGACAAAGCTAAGAGTACAGCTTTATTTAAAAAATTTATACTAAGTCATCTAAACCACCTAAGCAATTATTCAACTTACAGGTCTTTTTTTATTGTTCCTGGGAGCAAGTTACAAATGACTGACAGTAAGACATTTAAATGAATTGGATATGAGGAGAAATGTTTCTTCACTTAAAAAAAAAAAATTAAGGAGGAAAACTTGTGGATAACAATTTGAAAAAAATTGTTTTCTTTACATTTATCCATTTTTTGTTAATTATTTTGTATTTATAAAAATCCACAATGTCATTCAGAAATAATAGCTGATTTTCTTTCCCAGCATTTGTTAATCTCCTAAATAATGTTAATTTTATATCAAGGAATTAATTTTCTTTTGTGTGGTGCCTATAGGGTAGAGGTCCACTTCACAGAAAATCATCTCACTGAAAAGTAAATAGGCTGCTGTAACTGTGTCCTTGGGAAAATTTTTGGCTATAACCCTCTTAGCTAGAGGAAAGTTTGCATTTCTAACAAAGGACAATATTCTATTTCTTTCCTACAAATCATGACACTCAAATGTCATAAATTGCCAGTGAGTGATGAGATTGTTGCCATTACATATATTTGTGAAGTTAGTAATAAGTGATAGTATATTTTCTTGAGAGTCACAAATATTAATACATTCACCAGTTATGGCTCATAAGGAAGAGAAAATTACACTTTTGGACCTTCAGACCAGAGTTCTTTATTGGTGTATGGTCTATTCAGCAGGGACTAAAATAGGTTTTCCTATAATGGATTCTAGGCCAATTCTTCAGCAACTTAAAGCCTTCTGGGCACTACATCTCTTCTTAAATAAAAGCTCTATTCTCAGTAGAAACCCAGGCCAGTAAATATGTGGAAATCATTTAGAAAATAGATTTGTAATTTTATAATAGATTTTTAAGCAGGCCACTCATTGCTGATGATGTTTGAACTATCATTGTTTGGAAATTCAATATGTATGGCTCCATGGAGCCTAAAACAGGGTTTGATCTCACAACCCTGAGATCATGACCTGAGCCAAAATCAAGAATTAGATGTTTAACCAATTGGGCCACCCAGGTGCTGCTCTGCTCTTTAGAGTTTTAATTGGCATTGGCATATAAAGTTAAAAACTAAGATTTTATCCTGCTTATATTATCCTATTTATAATATCTAACTTTCTTATATTTGTTAGTCAATGCAAAATATAAAATGCATGTTACCTTGAGATGGATGTATTACTCATGTGCTAAACTTGTCTTATCTGAGAGATGTTTTGAGGTAGAGTTTGTTATAGTTGAATAGCTTTTGGTTTTAAGTAAAGAAAACCGCTTGACCATCTTTTTAAAAGCAAATATAAGGTAAATAACTCACAGGAGAATATACAGATCTTAATTTTAGACAGAAAGTAGACGCAGTCATTGGATAGAGCTGCCAGAGGTCTTCACGCATGTCATGCTCTTCTCTCTATATCAGATTTATTTCCCTTTATTTCTGTTGACACATTTTCTGAGTAAAGACCCCCCAAGCCAGAATATGGATAGCTCAAATTTTCATAGTTTTCATGCCAAAGTTAAAAAGTTCCAAACACACAAAACAAAAACAAAATAAAAAACAAAACCAAATACAAGTCCTTGAATTGCCTCACATTTTCAGGAAATAAATTCTGATTGGCTCAAATTATGTCAATTCCCTACTATGCCAAGCCAACTATAGTCATAGGACAAGTCAACTATAGTCATAGGATAAGGTTATACGATGCAATGTGAGTCTTAGGGGTTCAGTCCTATGAGTAAGAGTCATTTTCCAGGGAAGAAAAATACATTATAAGATAGGCAAACATTCTAACAGATTTGTAGCATTATATTGTTTTCCATGACTATGATATTTCACTACCATAAATTATAGTTATATTACATTGATCAAACAAAATATATAAATGAAGTATGAAATTAGTGATTCTACGTAGAAAAGTATTGTGGGTTTTTTTTTAAGATTTTATTTATTTATTTGAGAGAGAGAGAAAGTAAGTGAGAGAGAGAGTGGGAGAGCACAAGCAGGGGGAACAGGGCAGGCAGAGGGAAAAGCAGTCTCCCCAATGAGCGAGAAACCTAATAGGGGACCAGATCCCAGGACCCTGGGATCATGTATTGAGCTGAAGGCAGATGCTTAACCCACTGAGCAACCCAGGAGCCCCGAAGTATTGTTTATAAAAATCAGCAAGTTGCCAAGAGTCTGTTTTGATTAGGAGAACCTTTAGAGATAAGATATTATTATCTACTTACATTTGGTGGATTCTTCTGGAGGCAGACAGAAAGTCAGGCCACATTTAAGCTTTCTGAATATTAGAAATAAACAGGGATCAACTATGCTTTAGGAAGAGGTGAAAGGTATGTGATACTTCTCATTCCAAATCTAATCACAGCCATGTTTGGTAAAATATACCAAGGAAGCACACTGAAGCAACATAGATGTTAGATACAGAGTTTAAATACAAATAATTACAGTTCTGACCTGCCTGGTAAAACCATTGGCTATGTATAACTGAAAAAACTGCATGTACTTTTATGTGTCAAAGGCTGATATGTGTCTGGATAAACTATACTTACAAGCTTTATAAAATTCATTTTTTTAAGACTGTGATCCTATTCATTTTGTTTGGGTCCTTTTGAGATATAAAAAATCATAGTCTTAATTAACAGCATTATTCCAATTTGGGATAGACTACAGTAGAACTTAATTTGAGACAGATACTAACAAGATGTTTACCAATTTAGTTTCCTTAGTCTAGACACACAGAAGAATGATCTTTCTCAGAATTCCTTATAATTATGCTGGGGTTTTAACTGGATTCTAGCCAAGGTAGGGCTAGGAATGATGTGTGTGAATACAAGTCTGGTCAGAAAACACACAGACTCCTCCAAATGTCTGTCTTTGAACACTGGCTGGAAGAATACATAAGGAGTAGCAGAAAACTCTTTGGGGTCCCTAGGAAAGTGTGGAGCAGCATGATTTAAGAAATCTTTTTTCCTTCAGTTGCTACTGAGGAGATCGCCCTGGTGCAGTTATCTACTGTCAGCCACTTGTGACTTGAGTAAGAAATACAGACTTATTACATTGCATCTCTAAGATTTTAATTCTTTTTAAGTTTTGTTGTTATTGTTGTTGTTTTGTTTTGTTTTTTTGGTGATCTCTGCACCCAACATGGGGTCCAAACTCATGATATCAAGATTAAGATTTGAAAAAATTTATATACCAGCTATCACTCATGGCCTTAGTAATGTAATTGTAATTTATATTTATATTATAAGAAAGTAACCATATCTTATAATTCTCCAGTATTTTAAGGTCAGTGCTCACTCTGCTGCTTGTAGTTTCATTGGTTAATGAGTCACTTCTTTAAAGGAAACACAAAACAAACAAAACAAAACACATTGTTCCTTCAAGTTGTAAGGCATCCTTTTAAAACAATTTTAGACGGACATGCTTCCACCACTGTAGAATAAACATTACATGAAGGGAAAGAAGTGTATTGTCAGGAGAATAGAATTTTTAAAAGATATACTTTCATTTTTAGTTCTACCATATACTAGCTGTAGAGCCTAAGGCAAGCAATTTTAAGTATCTGGGTTTCAATTTCCTCATATGTAACATGAAGGAGTTAGAGCATACCCCCAAGGTCCCATCCAATTCCAAGATTTAATGATCTAGGAATAGCCATGACTTGGCAAGGATGTGGAGTTGTAGAAATAATGGAAAGAAGAAGGATATAAAGGTTATAGGTTGAAGAAAATAGATGTTGAAATAGAGGTGTGGCAGGGATTACAGGAAGGAAACAAAACTGTAGAATGACATTACTTACTATTGCAGTAGAAATTCTATGTTACAGAAATCTTGATGTATAGAGAGTCATTTTTAAGAGTTAGTCTGTGGAACTAAACCAAACTTACTTGAAAGCCTGGGTCTGTATACTTGGAAATGAATCTAGATCACTTTGTACTTGAGTTACCCATTCCATAAATTAAGATAACATTTCTTAACTGAAAATTAATCTGAGAATTAATCAAATGAGTACATGTAAAGAACATAAAATGGCATAAAATGCCTGAGTTATATTCCAAAAATAGGATGCATTTATTCAAGTATTTGTTATTTCAGTCCTTTAATTTCCAAGTCAAATTAAGTTTTCACATTTCTGTATGAGTTATCAATTTCCCTTTAATTTTCTGTATAATGTTGTCAAATGACTTTCTGTTTCTGTGTCTCAATTTTCTAATCTATGAACAAGATGAACTAAAATACCTTGCATTATTTTCAAACACTAACATTATATATCAATTTCCTCTGAATTGGTAAAAACATCTAGTATTGGCAAAATACGGAAATTAGAGCAACACTAGAAATTATGTCTATATTTTCTCTTTATAGATGTTGCAAGCACCTGAGGAAAAAAGCGTATATGATAATCTCTGAAATAGTCAAAGCATGTCTTAATTCTCCAAAATTTTCTAAATTACATAAAAGACGTGAGTTAAAGAATGAAAGAATGGGCTTAAGTAGTAAAAACACCAAAAAGATACTGTGAATATTAAGTATTAATTGAAATTTCATAAATTTCTTACCCTTTATTTTATTAAAAAGGTAGCACTAGGGATAAAACTAAGTTTTAAGATAAAACTATACATTGAAAAAACCCTAAGTTAAGCCTATAATTTTAAAATTTAATTCACTACACATTAATATGTATTAACTATTTTGATTGTTGATTTGATTTTCATGCACATAAAACAGTATCAGTAGCATTACTTCCAAGTAATAGTTACATTAACACAAATAATAAAAAGAAAGTGATGCTTTTTTTTTCTTCTAATGCTCACACTTTAACAGCCATTTTAATCAAATCACCATTTCTTCTGACTTTATTATGTATGGGAAAATACTGTTAAAAGGGAGCTTGAGTAATTGCTATACTAACATTTTTCAGTATAAATACTTAAAATCAAAAGCATTTTAACTGTGTTTCTTGAGGATTACCAGAGTCATTTGGGATTTGATTTCAGATTTACTGAATCTTAAAATGGAACTTAAAATGCAATCATCAGTGAAAAACATTAATGATTGTACATATGATAAACACAATAAAATGCTGATAGGCAGGAGAATTCTGAAAAGCTGCAACATACGTAGGGGAAGAAATTAGGGGAATTAATGTAAAGCCTTGAGATTAATAACATCAGAATTTCATGTTAATTTAGCAAAATGGACATAATAATGTGAAATTTAACTCAATATTTAGTCTCAAAAACTAGGGCGGAAATCCTCCAGTCCTCCACCTGTCTTTTAAATGTAGCTAATGATATTTTTTTTTTTTTTTTTTATTTCCAGCATAACAGTATTCATTATTTTTGCACCACACCCCGTGCTCCATGCAATCTGTGCCCTCTATAATACCCACCACCTGGTACCCCAACCTCCCAGCCCCCGTCCCTTCAAAACCCTCAGATTGTTTTTCAGAGTCCATAGTCTCTCATGGTTCACCTCCCCTTCCAATTTCCCCCAACTCCCTTCTCCACTCTAAGTCCCCATGTCCTCCATGCTATTTGTTGTGCTCCACAAATAAGTGAAACCATATGATAGTTGAATCTCTCTGCTTGACTTATTTCACTCAGCATAATCTCTTCCAGTCCCGTCCATGTTGCTACAAAAGTTGGGTATTCATCCTTTCTGATGGAGGCATAATACTCTATCCCCAGGGGTACAGGTCTGTGAATCACTAGGTTTACACACTTCACAGCACTCACCAAAGCACATACCCTCCCCAATGTCCATAATCCCACCCCCTTCTCCCAAACCCCCTCCCCCCAGCAACCCTCAGTTTGTTTTGTGAGATTAAAAGTCACTTATGGTTTGTCTCCCTCCCAATCCCATCTTGTTTCATTGATTCTTCTCCTACCCACTTAAGCCCCCATGTTGCATCACCACTTCCTCATATCAGGGAGATCATATGATAGTTGTCTTTCTCTGCTTGACTTATTTCGCTATGTAGCTAATGATATTTAAAAAATTTTGTTCTATATTTTATCTTCTATTTATTATTGAAATATATCAACAGTGTGTGAAAAATATAAGGATTAAAATGTCAAAGTTCACAGAAATCAGCTTAAATATGCTTAGCTAAAGTAGTCTATTAATTTGTTTCCTTGCATAATTGTGGAGGCTCTGATTCCCGGCAAAATGTTCAGAGTGTAAAATGTGATTATTTTGTATACCTGAACTCAAGCACTATTTATAGTGCCAAATAAATGAACAAGGATTAACGGAAGTGAGTTTCAACCACAAGACTGGTATGAGACAAGGAGCACAAATCTCTCTGCATCGTCTAAGAAATGAAAAACTAAGATGAATATATTGTTCTTGTACATTTGTATTAAAACTATAGGTGTGAGAACACCCTGTTTATTTAGATTTCTTTCAGAGAATTATCAGCCTAGAGCTGTACAAAGATGTGAAGTGACACAGTAATTTTCAGTAATAAGAAAAATATTCTCTAATAAATCCTCAATTATCTAAATAAATGGGAGAAAGATGAATATTTATCATGACGAACAATTTTGATGACAACCTCATTCTTTTAATTTGCTCTTAAATTTTTCTAATGATTTTGTATTTTTTCCAGAGAAAAGGGATGTTACATATCTCATTATCTCTACTACTTACTACTGCCTTATCTTGCTTTCATAATTCTATCAGAACAAGATATCCTAGAAAATTTCTGACATTTTAGAAATGAGCACATTGTAATGCCATCACTAATTAAAGTGGGAATGTATTCTAAAGCATCCTTTAATTCGTATATCAACATATAGGATACTGAGCCTTAAGAAGAAGTAGTCTCCTTTAACACTTGTCAGTTTTCTACTGCTTTTGATATTTATCCTTCCTAATATCTTTTGGAAAAAAAGATTTTTTTTCTCCTGTCCATAACTGAGCCATACACCCTATAACGTGCCCCTAGCACAATTCCTAACACCACAGTGGATTACAACTCTCCACTCTGCTGTAATTTCCTAGTGGATGGTCTCATCTGGCAGGATGTGTGTTGTTTTTACAGGAATGAATATCCCTTTAGTGCCTCACCATTCTATTTCCCAGGACTCTATGTGTTATCAGATTGGACTGAGAAACTGGAGTAACCCAAAGAAATCACAGTGTAGGAGGCATGGAAACTCTTCTCACCTAACAGCCCCAGCAGAGCAAAGGAAAATTATCCTCGCTAATGCACTGTAGTTCCTAACTTTTCTGTCCTCAAACCTGGCCATTTCTTAGAGCAAATCACCTGTAAACTACCACGTTGAAAACATGTACTGCCAGAGGGCAATCTGCCACCCACCCAGAGAGATTGTCCAGGCTTTAGAATATATTATCCTTCCTCTCTCACCTATATTTCCACACAAGCACAGGAACACCGCCATTTTCTTCAGTATCCTTCTCAGCGTTGAACTCAGTCAGACTAAAATATCAAACGTAGAAGAGTTGAGAAAGATGATGTATTTACAGAATAATCAAGGATCTGCTTTGGATTGGATATTACAAATCCATCAAAGTCATTCAGAATGGGCTTGGTTTCAACAAGTAAAATTTCCTTTGACTCTTTTGGCCATGAAGTGGAGGAGATGTAAGTCTCTCTCTCTTTCTCTTTTTTTTTTTTTTTTCTGTAGTTGAACCTTTAACCATAACATGTAGGAATTCACGCATAAAACGTATATTTAGTATGTGCCCACTTGTGTCCCTATTTTCATGTGTTATTTATATTTTAGGGTCTAAAACTTTTTGATCCAGCAAGAACCATGCCCTTGTGACGTGTTTGCATTCTTTGGCGACAAGTGAGAAAAAAAAAAGAAAAAAAACCTGTGTGACAGAAGGTAATACACACTAAGTAAAAAATCAAACAGGGAGTGTTGAGAGTGGGCTACATTTCTAAATAGGAGTCTGGGAAACTTCACA
Source organism: Mustela erminea (assembly GCF_009829155.1). NCBI lineage: Eukaryota > Metazoa > Chordata > Mammalia > Carnivora > Mustelidae > Mustela > Mustela erminea. Next base: position 42,081,381 of record NC_045628.1, on the reverse strand, counting down.
GAGAATGGGACACTGGGAACAGGGGTGAGAGTGGGGGTGATAAATGGCTTAGATATGATCCAATAAATGAGCAAACACTAAGGTCCGCAGAATTCTCATCGTGCTTGAGACAAATGAAGGAAATCGGTATGGCTAGAATAGACTGTCAGGCGGTGGAGGTATTTGTAGAGCATGCTACATGCTTTGGCTTTTGTTGTGTATAAGAAGGAAAGGCACTCGAGGATTTTCTGCAGAGCAGTAATGGGATCTGACCTAAGGTTTAAGAGAATCATGCTGACTACAGTGATCAGAAGAGACTGAAGAGGAGCAATGATGGGAAAAAAGGAGCGCAGTTAGGCATCTACTATAATAATTGGGGTTTCTGCAGTAACCAGGAGCTACTACAATAATGCAATGATGAGGATCTACTGCAATAATTTGAGCCTGCTGCGATAACCATAGGTTACTCCAACAACCAAGAAGCTCCTTCAGTAATGGGGGACCACTGCAATAACAAGGAGGCCAGTGCAATAATCCAGCCTGAGACGATAGGGCCTGGACAGCGTGGTACAATAAAGATGTTGAGCAGTGGACAGACTCAGCCTTTATTTTGAAAATAGGCCCTACAGGATTTCTGGACCGATGCCACATGCAGTGTGAGGGGAAGAGAAGGATAAAGAAAAGATTAATGCCAGCACATATATTTGTGTACTTGCTTTTGCTAAAAAAATTACGAAATGGAGTTGCTACTGACTGATATGGAAAAGACCATGGGGGAAGCAGGTTTGGAGAATTTGGACTGGAATTTCAATACTGAGCACGGAGTATGTTTGAAGAGCTTTTTTTTCCAAAGTGCGTTCTGAAGGTTACTAGGTACATGAGCTTCTTTAATAAAAGTCATGTTTTTATTTTTAGAAATAATCCTCTTTTCATGTCTTAAAATGTATAATGGCTTTTTAAGTCTTACTGTCAATAAACACATCATCTTTATTTCATCTTTCTCAAATGTATTGGGAGATATATATGACCTTGGGTTTTGTTTGTTTTGAGATCCATAATCACTGTAAACATCCAATAGAAATATAATTCTGTGGAACAGAAAATGTGGTAGACTTTACAATGGACTATTATCCCAGAATCTTTATTAAGTAAAGACCAAGAAATATACTAGTTCCTTACAAATATCTTTTCCCCTACTCCTTAAAAACCATGCAAAAAAAATCATAAATATTTCAAAATTTCAGATGATGGTGGTTTACTTGCATAAAAAAATTATCAGTATATGTTTCCCTTCAACCCCCAACTACAGGAAGAGATATACACATTTTTAGATTACGCATTCTACTCACTGCAAGGAACTAAAAATTTCATAAATGAAATTTTTTCTTAAAAGACCAAAGTAGTTTTATTTTAACGTCTAAAATGTCCTGTTTCGGGATGCCTGGGTGGCTCAGTTGGTTAAGCAGCTGCCTTCGGCTCAGGTCATGATCCCAGCGTTCTGGGATCGAGTCCCACATCGGGCTCCTTGCTCGGCAGGGAGCCTGCTTCTCCCTCTGCCTCTAGCCTGCCACTCTGTCTGCCTGTGCTTGCGCTCTGTATCTCTCTCTCTAACAAATAAATAAAATCTTTAAAAAAAAATTAAAAAAACATTAAAAAAAAATAAAATGTCCTGTTTCATCTTATCTAGGTAATAGAATTTATTGACTATTAAGGTGATGCCCAGGAGAAAAAAGCACATTTAGAAATGAGTACTCAAGTAAGAATTTCTCTAATTCTTGTTGGGTTTTAGAGACAAACATATAATAAATACTTACGTAACCTCTGAGGGGAAACAATTTTGAAAATCGAGAGTTAATTTTGTTAACATTCATACTTATCATTCAATAGTCTTTACATTGTAACTAAAATGTATTAGGCTTTGTTGGGAAAAACAGCACATGCACACATTCAAAATTTTGTTATAGTAATATCTGATAGATATTATAGTAGGATATGTGCATCATTGGCATTTTAAAAATATAATGCAAATAAACTCTAATGAAGAAATATAATAGGTTTAAATATGATGCAAAGAAGAAGAAAACAATTCTTCATTTTTCACTGGGGAAAAATCACATAATTATTTAAATCGAAATTTTTAGTTTTAAATTTTTAATTTTACCTATTTTTTCCCATTTCATTTCATTTCATTTTATTATTTCATTTCATTTCATTTATGTTGCTTTACCTTGACAAGTTTAAGGTCAATGAACTATACATTAGAGCAGGAGTTGTTTGTCTCCAAGGGTTGACTAAGTAGCACATAAATATTTTGTAAATATCTTCAGAAATATAGTACAAGGTGTAGGGAGCACTGTGCTTTCAACCATTTCTATCTCTTTGTTTATGACAAAAACAGTGCTCCCACTGAGCTAAATTGTTTTACTTAGTGCTCCTAAAGTTTACTCCATGGACATGTTGCTTTTGCTAAAACAAGTTCTGTGGTTACAAGGATGCAAAAGGGGAAAAATGCAAGTTAGTAGATATTTCATGCAGTTTTATTCTCAAAGACATTAATAAATGATCAATTGTGGTTTAAAATAGATCTGCTCCATTTCCTTTCCCCTAGTTTCAATGCTTCTCTTTGTAGTTGTATGTTTTCATTTTGTCTCTTACATATTTATGTATGACATAAATGGTTATAACTTATATTAAGTGTAAGTTTTATACTTTACTAGGATGTTTCATTCACTAAAAGATGGGAATTGTTTCTTTTTTTCCTTGTGTAAATCTTTTATTAGATTTTTCTACATCATTTATTATGACATTAAAGTTTATTAAGCTTCTATTTAAGGACTTAGAGAATTAAAAAAAATAAATAATAAAAATTGAGACATAATCAACATATTACATTGCTTAAGTTTGAGATGTACAATGTGCTGATTTGATACTTACATATATTATAATATGAATACCACCATAGCATTAGCTAAAATCTCTATCATGTCACATAATTATCATTTCTTTTATGTGGTAAGAATGAGTAAGATCTAAGATCTAGTCTCTTAACAATTCTGAAGTACATAGTAAGGTATTGTTAACAATAATCACAATGCTGTGTGTTGGCTCTCCAGGACTGATTTATTTTCTAACTGGTAGTTTGTACCCTTGACCAGCATCTTCCCAATTTCCCCACCTCCTCAGCCCCTGAGAGCCCAACATTCCATAATCTGTTTCTGAGTTCAGATTTTTTTAGATTCCACATATAAATAATATCATACAGTATCTTTCTCTGTTCAATTTATCTCACTTGGCTTAAGGCCCTTAAGGTCTATCCATGTTGTCACAAATAGCAGGAATTACTTCTTTTTTGTGGTTGAATAATATTCCATTGTGTATATACCACTTCTCTTTTATTTATTCATCTGCTGACATTTAAGTTGTTGTTATATCTTTACTATTGTGAATAATGCCACAATAAAAATGGGAATGTAGGTATCCTTTTGAGATCTTATTTTCATTTCCTTTGGATATATACCAAGAGGTGAGATTGCTGGATTGTGTGGTAATTTTCTGGTGTAATAAACACTGGGAAATTATATCCTAACATAGTATTTCACACCAAAATAATTCAGCATCATAAAATAGTCACCTTTTGGCCAAAATAATTTCAAAACTATTTGCTATAGGAAAATAGAAGTTTGAATATTTCAAAATTGAACGATTTTCCCTATCTGAGTGCAGCAGTAATGGCCTCTCTTCATTTCTGATATCATAAATTTTTCTTCTTTTTTATTTTTCTTGCTTAGCCTGCCTAGATGTTTATAATTTTATTGATCTTTCAAATAACAAATGTAGGTTTTGTTGATTTTTCTCTATTGATTTCTTGTTTTTCAATTTCATTGATTTCTATCCTAATTTTTATTATTTTATTTTTCCTTCCTTAAGTTTATATTGTCCATTATCTACTTTGCTGGGCAGAAGCCTGGGTTACTGATGTTCCGTGTTTTCTTTTTTTAAATATATGCTCTCAATGGTATAAATTTCTCCTAAGCATTTTTGCTATATCCAACATATTTTCATAACAGTATTTTCATTTTCATTAACTTCAAAATATCTTAAAATTTCTCTTGAGACATTTTCTATGAACCATGTGTTATTGAGAAGTGTGCTGACTATAGATATGTGCAAATTTTTCTGATATCTGCTATTGATATCTACTTAGTTTCTAAGGCAGATTTCTCTATTCCTTACCATAATAACCTTCTGTTCCTTCTCAAGGTAAAGATTCATGAAAGTGTGGGAGACTGGGCCCACGGGAGTTTTTAGCTCTCAAGAGAGCCTCCATCAATTAGCATGTAAGTATTTCTGGTTTCCAGTTACTATCTCAAGCAGCCTGATCAGCTTTTATATGATGAACTCAATTGTAAATCTCTTTTTATTCTCCTGACTCTTCAGTTTGAACATGATGCCTTGCCTTCCATCCTCATTTCTATGACGGGCCAAAGTAAAGTTTTTGTTTTTAGTTCATTTCAGCTGTTTTTCTTTTTGTGAGGATGCGAATAATTATTTCTAAGACCCTTACATAGAGGATATTAAATCAAAATCCTTAATATTATATTTTTAATTTTCAACATTATTTTTATAGCATTTTGGTTTACTGCATAAATGGTATAACTTCTCTTTCACATTAACTTTATTGTTGAAGTTGTGTTTTTTTTCCAATATTATCTGTTACCTTCATTGCTATGAGTCACTGATTTTTAGATAGTACTGCTATCTATCTTTCATGTTAAAGTCTTCTAAAGTTTGTGATATACAGTTATTCATTCATAATTAAGTTGGGATACTAGAAAGCTGTTTGTATGGGCAGAGTTTACTACTGACTGGTGAGCTTTACAGTATAGTAACCACTGAAAAGAAACATGTAGAGATACCATGATATTAGTAGCAGAAGACTTGAAATTTCCTGCTTAGAAATATTTGGGTATAAAAGTTATTCTTTTTATTTTAGTATATAATTCTTTGGTATGTGACTTTAAATCATCTAAAGATCATTTTTTTTTGCAGCTATGTTATAAGTTCTGGTAGACCAAAGTACAATTCTGTGGAAGCTCCTCAAAATAGTGCTTTTTACCCAAAAGCCCTTGAAAAACAACAGGTAATTTCTAGTAACTACTGAAATTCTGGAAGCCTTTACTAGAGACTCTAGAGAGGTTGGGGGAGGCTTAGGACTAATGTCCCATGCACTAAATCACTCTATCACTTTATATCTAACCCATGCATATATTTTACCCTGGAGAAAAAGCAGTGTATGTGGCAAATATTATCTTGATAATTTTACAATGTTAAGGAAGTCTTCAAGTGTGATAAAGTTGACCAATGATTTCTCTTTCTTTATTCCCCTTACACACATGCCTTATAGATAGATGAATAATGGAAGACTAAAATCGGCATTCTCTCTCACAGATTTACTTAGAAATGTAAATAAGTATTTTAATATAAATGGTGGAAGACAGTGTAGAAGTTGCAATGACTAAGACTGTTAATACGATTGTTTACATATTTAATGAAACTGTGTTTTCTGATTAATTCTCATTTATCTGTTCTTTTTTGTTACTCCATTGTATGTAAGCTCAATGACAGTAAATGACTTTGTCATTTTACAAATATCTGATATGTTCACTGATGTTTCTTAAGCAACTAGAACAGTCTATTCTCTGTAAAGATAACACTAATGTTTCTGAATTATAATTGTTTTATATGAAAATATATTATGCTGATAAATTAACCAACATTTAATTATAAGGCAGAAAGATAAAAGAAAATTCTCTTCTGACAATTATTTGTAAAGACTTCCACAGATAGGAGCATAATTAGATTTTACTACTTTAGAAAGTATTAAAAGTTCTCTAATTTGGTATTCAATAGAATATGTCATAATTTTGTTATTATTATTTGTTATTTGCAATAGAAAATATAGAGTTAAAAACGGAAATGAAAATCAGTCACTCTCTTCTGTTTGTGGCCCCAGATTCCATTCTTTTCCTAAAGGTAAGCAAAAAAATCTTAGCTAGATGATCCTAAAGGTTTTCAAATAACAGGGAGAAGTTAGTGCAATTTAAAAGAAAATAAAACTAAGTTGGGCTCCATCTTAACTTTTTGCCATGGTATTGGGCCCTACACAAGTTGCTTGAAGTAGTTTCCTTTTTTCTATACTCAACTCAATCTTTATAATCCCTGCTTTTAGATATGAAAAATCTAAACATTATTTTAATATTTTATTGAAAATATGTTAGGTTCCTTTTACCTAATTTATTTTCCAATCTATCTTGTCCCCTCTTAAGCAAAATATTTTTTAACATATTTTAATTTTTTTCTATTTTTGCACAACAAATGAATGCAAGTAATAGCTGAGAACAGCAGGTGTTTATTTTATTACTTTTATTACTTTTTCCTTTTTTCTTGCAGTGGGGCCCAGGGTCAGAAGTCTGGAAACAATTTAGCTAGTCGTCAGCTCAGGGTCTCAAAACATTGCAATCAAGGTGCCAGTTAGGCCTGAATTTGTATGTGGAATCTTCACTGGGGAAGCATTTACTTTGAAACTCACTCGGGTTTTTGGCAGAATTCATTTTCTTGCAGCTGTTGGAAGAAGATCCCAGGCTTGTTATTGGCTCTCAGCTGGAGACTGCACTCAGGCTGTGGAGTCCTCCTGCAGTTCCAAGAAACCGCTGACAATTCCTGGAGGCTGTTAAGTAGTAGTTAGTGTCACTGAAGCAAGGAGGATGTCTACATCAAGAGTGATTCACGAAGCAACCAATATGATACATCACATTAACAAAAGAAAGGATAAGAACCATATGATCATTTCAATAGATGTAGAAAAAACATTTAACAAGTACAGCATCAGTTCGTGATAAAAACCCTCGACAAAGTAGATTTAGAGGGAACATAACTCAACATTATAAAGGCCATATATGAAAAAACCCCATAGCTAATATCATCCTCAATGGGGAAAAACAGAGCTTTTCCTCTATAGTCAGGAATAAGACAAGGATGTACACTGTCATCACTGTTACTTAACATAGTACTGGAAGTCCTAGCCTCAGCAATCAGACAACCAAAAGAAAAAACAAAGGCATCCAAATCAGCAAGGAAAAAGTCAAATTTGCACTATTTGTAGATGACATGATAGTCTCGGTAGGAAACCCAAAGACTTCACCAAAAACAAAACAAAACAAACAAACAAAAAACTGCTAGAACTGATACATAAATTCAGTAAAGTCATAGTTCACAAAAATCAATGTACAGAAATCTGTTGCATTTCTATACACCAATAATGAAGTAGGAGAAAGAGAAACCAAGGAATCAACCCTATTTACATTTGCACCAAATATCCAAAGATATCGTAGGAATAAACCTAACCAAAAAGGTGAAAGATCTGTGCTCTGAAAACTATAAAACACTAATGATAGAAATTGAAGATGACACAAAGAAATGGAAAGAATTTTCATGTTCATAGATTGGAAGAACAGATATTGTTAAAATGTCTATACTACCTTAAGTGATCTACACATTTAATGCAATCCTTATCAAAATACCAACAGCATTTTTCACAGAGCTAGAACAAACAATCTTAAATTTGAATGGAACCACAAAAGACCCTGAATAGTCAAAGCAACCTAGAAAAAGTAAAGCAAACCTGGAGGCTTTACAGTTCCATACTTTGAGTTATATTACAAAGCTGTAATGAACAAAACAGTAAGGGACTGGCACAAAAATAGATACATAGATCAATGAAACAGAATGGAAAACCCAGAAATGAACCCAGAGCTATATGGTCAATTAATCTTTAATAAGGAAAGATTATCCAATAGAAAAAATACAGTCTCTTCAACAGATGGTATTGGGAAAACTGGACAGCAACATACAAAGAATGAAACTGGGTCAATTCCTTACAACATACAGAAAAAGAAATTCAAAATGGACAAAGACCGGAATGTAAGACTTGAAACCATAAAAATCCTGGAAAAGAACACAGGCAGTAAACTCTTTGACTTCAGCCATAGCAACTCCTTTTTAGATATGTCTTCTGAAGCAAGGGAAACAAAAGCAAAAATAAATTTTTGTGATTTCATCAAAATAAAAATCTTCTGCACTGCAAAGGAAACAATCAACAAAACTACAAGGCAACCTACTGAATGGGAGAAGATATTTGTAAATGACATATCTGATAAAGGGTTAGTATCCAAAATCTATAAAGAACTTAAAAACTTAACACTAAGAAAATTAAAAATAGGCAGAAGACACAAATAGAAATTTTTCCAAAGAACTTATCCAGAAGGCCAACAGACATGAAAATATGTTCAAAATCGCTGATTATCAGGGAAATACAACTCAAAACTCCAATGAGATATCATCTCACACTTGTCAGAATGGCTAAAATCGACAACAAAAGAAACAAGAATTGCTGGCGAGTATATGGAAAAAGGGGAACCTTCATGCACTGGGAATGCAAACTTGTGCAAAACCACTCTAGAAAATAGTATAGAGGTTCCTCAGAAAGTTAAAAATAAAACTACCCTATGATTCAGCAAATGCATTACTAGGTATTTACCCAAAGAATATAAAAATACTAATTCAAAGGGAACATGCACCTTAATGCTTATAGCAGCATTATCTACAATAGCCAAATTACAGAAATAGCCCATGTATCTATCAACTGATGAATGGATAGAGCTTGTGTGTATATACAATATCTAGGATCTAGTAAGATTATATATATATAATATATATATGCATATATATGTGTGTGTGTGTCAATATTACTCAGCCATAAAAATAATAAAATCTTGCCATTTGCAATGACGTGGTTGGAGTTAGAAAATATTATGCCAAGCAAAATAATTCAGCCAGAGAAAGACAAATATCATATTACTTCACTCATATGTGGAATTTAAGAAATAAAACAAACAAGCAAATGGGTAAGAGAGAGAGGAAAACCAAGAAACAGACTCTTAACTAGAGAGAACAATCTGATGGTTCCCAGAAGGGGGGTGGGTGGGAAGATGGGTTAAATAGGTGATAAAATATACATCTGAAACTAATATTACATTATATTTAACTGGAATTTAAATAAAAACTTGAAAAAATTTAAAAATTAAAAAACTATGTAATGAATTAACAACTAAAAAGACCAGTAGAAGACAGAATCTTACATAACACAATGTAATCCTAAAGTGGCATTCACCTTTTCTATATTCTATTGGTTATATTCTATTGGTTAAATTGCAGATCAAGCCCATACTTGGATAGGGAAGATAATACACAAGGTATGAATACCAAAGATGAAAATCATGAGTGGGATATGGTATGATATGGGATATGAGAACATGTCTGCTGCAATATAGTTCTATAAATATAAAGCAATTCTTGAAATAAATCCTGCCACTTTCAAAATGTGTAAATAGTGGTACTAAAACTACTTTCATTTGATAGCAATAGTAGTTGTTATTGATATGTATAAAAGTAATCTTAATGCAATTGTATTCTAAATAATGTTTTACAGCATTTTATTTCATTCAATTGTGTATTATGTATATATTTCCATAACAAAGATTATAAATACACATTATGACTTACAGTGGCTACAAAGTGTTCTCATTCATGAATATATATAATGTATTTAAGCATTTCCTTATTGATGGACAGTGTGTCACTCTTATTTTCTCACTCCTAGCTGCATTGATGAATATCATTTTATACATTTCTTTGCAAAACTGTTAAATTATTTCATTATGTAACATTTTCTGATATAAGGTTCCTGAGTCATCTAAAAACATGCACATTTAAATTTTGATACTGACTGCCCTTCAGAAATTTGCATTTACATTCTCACCTACAGAGTATAAGAGTATTCATGACCTGGATTCAAACTAGGTAAACTATTAAAACACCTGAACCTTTAACACACAAACCAACGTGCACACACACACGCAAATCTCAGAATTACTTTCCAAGTAGATATGCTCATTTTTTTTTTTCCCAACGGAGTACTTAAAATCAATGAAATCCAAAGTTCTTAGAGACCTTTGAGCTATTTCCAATAGGTTCTTCATTATACTTGTAAGAATAACATGGTGTAGAACTTTTACCATTGAAGGCTTCTGGCCTTTGACTGAATTTATTCATTAATATATATGCATGTATTTGACACTGTTAGCATTATGGCTGTCTCCTTTCAAGAAAAAAATATCAAATAACCAGTAAAAACCCCTCACTGAATGTGATTTTCCATGTATGAAACTTCAATGACACGTAAACATAAATTATTTAACATTAAAGCATAATATTCTCCCAAATTACAGTAATAAACTCTTACAAATTTTAAATGCTGAAAATAATTTTTATAAAATTTCTGCTCAATTTGATGATTTACTGAACTTGCACTTTTGCATATTAAGTATAGTTCCAAAGTTCCCATAGCAGAACTGTGTTTGAACACTTGCTACTTTTAAAAAACTCCCTTTGGCATGTATGATACAAATATGGATAAAATGTAATGCACGGAGAGTCAAATGGTAAATATCATTTTTAATTATATGCCACATACTCTATTAGAAGTAATGGAAAAATAGGAAATGATTCTTTTTTATGAAGGGCAATATTCCAAATGGTACTTGAGGAGGATGGCTCCTGGCTAAATACTTATGTATTTTCATGGCCATGTCATAGTCCATGATTTTCAGGCCAAATCATGGACTATGACAAAGACATTACCTGGCAGGCCTCATGGGGGAATTGCGTTACCCACATCCAATCTGGTGCAAAGCTAATGCATTATAGTCTCTGAAGGGAGACCTCTCAAGGTCTCCATTATCTTCAGTGTACATTCCCAATGTGAAGATATGACCTGTGATGTTTTAGTGTCTGAATTCTGTTCTATTTTTCACTCTTTGGAAATATTTATGCTGTCATAGGTGTTCTATAAATGCTCACATATAGCTCTAACTACAGTCATAAAATAGCTTGCAGTTCCTTAAGCATACAATTTTTTCATTTAAATATATATATATATATATGGAGAGAGAAAGAGAGAGTGAGTTTTGTATGACCTTCATTCTTACAGAAACATTCTCCCTCTCCTGTTTCTCATTCTTCAAGATTCAGCTCACTTAATATTTTCTTCATAATAATTGGTTATTTTGTCTGGTAATTTCACAGATTTCCTAATAAACTTCAGTTATTGACCTTATTTCCAATATCATTCTTAACTATTTCCTTTTCTCTGACCAAAAAGAAACTTTCCTCTTTAATCTGTATGTACTTCTCCAATAAACAATATGACTCCTGACATAAAATTTCTGCTCAATATTTGTTGACTTAAAGGAATATTTAACCAATATATAGTAAGGCCACGTGCCATTTTCATTTCTTCATTTATAATATCCTTTTCCTTTTATAAACAGTCATAAGTTTGACTTCATTCATAATTTTTTCTGTGATTACTTTTCCCTATCTATTCTTTTGATGCTCAGCAGTACTGAAAAAATAGTTTTATTATTTAACAATTGTTTATAATTTCTTGTTCCACCAACAGCTATAACACATGCATTAATTTCTGTCCCATATCATAATGTCTTTTAACTATGTTAAATATATATCTATGTTAAATATATAAATATATATAGATATAAATATATATATGTGTGTGTTTCCACATCTGAACTCATAACTAATGCTGCAGTAAATATATGTGTATTCAGATATATTTTCAAGTTAATGTTTCCATTTTCTTTAGATTAATACCCAGAAGTAAAATTGTCACATCATATCATGTAATATCATATTGTTTTAATTTTTTGAGAAAGTTGATATTGTCTTCCATAGTGACTTTACCAACTTACATTCCCACTGACAGTGCACAAATATTTGAGTTCTCTTTCCTTTTTCTCTTGGTGAGTCTAGCTAGAGGTTTTTTAATTAACTAGGTTCAAGCTGAAGCCAGCCGATAGAAAGGGGCATGTTTGTGGCTTCTCTCTCTTTTCCTCTCCCTTTCCTCTCTTTAGAACTCCAGGACTAGCTGATGGGGAAAGAGAAAGGGAAAGAGGCAGTAATCATTTGGTTTGAACTGGTTTTTTTTACTTAATTTGCCTTAGAGACAAGGCAATTTCCTTTTCTCTGGTAAGGTCCTTTCATAAAATTTTAAGAAGTTTCCCTAATAAAGTCACTCTCCTCCAGTTCTTTTTCTTCTTCTTCTTTTTTTAAATTTTATTTATTTATTTGACAGACAGAGATCACAAGTAGGCAGAGAGGCAGGCAGAGAGAGAGGAAGGGAAGCAAGCTCCCTGCTGAGCAGAGAGCCCGAAGCAGGGCTCAATCCTAGGACCCTGGGATCATGACCTGAGCCAAAGGCAGAGGCTTCAACCCACTGAGCAAGCCAGGCGCCCCTCCTCCAGTTCTTCTTATCACCAAGATTCCGAAGGGTACATTTCTATGCCTTCAGATATTTTGCACCTTCATCATTAGCCCTCGCCTCCGCCCCACCCCGGCCAAGTGTACAAATCTAGCCTCTGTTTGGACTTCTTCCCATTTCAATTGGACAAAACACAAAATGAACCCATGCTGTCTTTCTCTCATTTTTCTTCCTGAATCTCATCTTAACTACAAAATATATACATGTCCTTTGCTCTAACAAAATCTGGAAATGAACATAGATTTGAATATACTTGTTTGACACCTTCACCAAATAGTTCAGTTAGCCACACTGCCTTTTCTAGGTTTCCTGGAGTAGAGTCTCTACCTGGAGTAGAGACAAGTAAGATACTCTGATATAAGGGAACAATTTAAACATTCAGTGTAGTCCCTACTAAATTCTCCAAATATGTTTTAAATGATCTATAGAAAAATAATGAGATGTTTATAATGAATGACTATTATTTTTCCTCAAGTATCTAAGGAGAAATTAATCAAAAAATATTCTTACCCCTTGCCCAAACTCTGTTCTGGTACTGGGAAAAACCTCATCTATGAAATATACTAAGTTACAATGATCTATTTTTTTTTTTTTGAGTTCCTGAAGATATATGATACCTAGATACATAAATTAACAAAGTGATAGATCCTTTTATTGCATGAATATTGCAATATCAAGATTACTAGATCTTTAGGCCAAGGGCTTCCAGCTATAACATCTTAATATCCCTAATTTCCTACCCAGACAAATTAGTTAATAAACATAAAATGTACTGAAAATGATAAATGCTCAGAAGTTCATATTGATATATTTAGATTAGTAGATTGATGAATTTATAAATAATTATTAAATAGTTTTTGGTTACATTGCACAATCTACGTATATTAAGTAAAGCTGTTTATTCAGTGTCTGTGATGAGTTTAGACACCTTCTTTTTGAATGCTAAAAAGTGTGTTGGATTTCTTTATATTCTCCAAAAATCTGTGAGTTTATAACTTTTCTGCATTTTTGCTACAATCTTTTTATAATAAAAAGTCAGGATATAACCAAATTTTAAACAAATCCTGGAAAGATACATTTTGATGAAAAGTTCTTAGAAAACATGTAATAATTTTTATTGTCTATCAGATTCTGTGATGGACAAAATGGTGGTGTTTGAAGATTAATGTTGAAGTTTCCCAGTGGGCCAGTGAAGAAGAGCAGATATTAGAGTGGTTTATAAGATAGAAGAAACTGATACAGGCATTTACTGAGGATACAATCCATTTTCAGGTGAACTCTGGTTTATAGCTATACACATAAAACTCTGAAACAGTCCCAAAGAACCCTATATCATTCTGTTTTATTCTAACCAACTTACTACATTGCATTCAGTGTAGATTTTGCTTTTAATAAAAGTGATTTAATTTCATCTCTTATATTAAATGTTGATCCATTCAAAATATTCTTAAAAAAGAGAGTTACTAGATCTTAACCGCTTGGTTTTCTATGACTTGCTCCTCCATGAACAACAAGCTTTATAAATATCACCCAGCTGTTCACTTCAAAAAATCCTTTCAAAAAATGGAAGATGTTAAACTGACAAGATATATTTTACTATGGGTAAATTATCTTACTACATATAATTCATGAAGGCATAGAGATACCTCATACTGCATTGTTGCTTTTGACAGTTATCACTGAAATTAAGGCCAGCCATATTCAGAGACCACTGAGGACTTTAGTACAATAAAGATGATTCTTTCACAAGCACATCTTAAGAAATTACTTAAATGCAAAGTTACTTGTAGTACATTACATATGTGAGTTAATTCGAATGAATGAAGTATCTTTTGAACTTTCTAATATCATTGCTATATTTGGTAAATTAGTTAATGAGTTGTCTTTTATGTTTCTTGCTGTGCCAATAGATACGAAGATATCAATCTAGAAAAAACAATTCGTTATTAAATATGAAATCAGATACTTGCTTAATGAAACCTTATCTTTTATTTGAAAACTCATATTAAATATGTGATATGTCCAATCTGGTTCATTTGATGGATGTACAGAGAGTTAAATTTAACTTTGTTTTTACATTAGCAGTAAGGCTTTGCTGGCGAGACGGTTCTGCTTTTTTAATTATTTAGTGACTCAGTAGCAAGGCGGCTTCCACAAAGCCAACTGTTCACATGTACTAACAAATGAAATACCATAATCTTAACAAGATTATCATAATAAAGAGTCATCAGAGAAATTAGAATTATCTTCTTTAATTACGAGATTATAACCCCATTAACTCCTCTGCATGAAAAGTGGGAATTAGGGAATAAGAAAGGAGAATCCATTGTTGGCAATTAAAACTCCAGAGCAAATTAAAGGGAGGGTGCAGAAAAACATTCTACATGGATTTAGATATTTCAGGTAATTTATTTAGTAGCATATGTTTGTCGTAGATTGCAAATTCCAAACTATGACCACAGGAAGTGTACTACTTTGGTTTCGAATTTTGTTTTTTCAGATTGCCTAAACAAGCAGCACTGAAAGCTACAAACTTAAGAGAAGACCCTTATTTAAATATGCCTAGAGCTGTGAATTAATTATGGCCTAAATAAGTTATTAGAACAATATTGTCACTGATGCATTATTTATGGACAGTTGTTGAAAAGTTTGTAATCGCAAAAGTACTGAAGTGACATTTCCAAAGACATTAACATGAAAATGAGGAGAATTTGAAGAGAAAAAAATTATTCAATGTGCAACCTCTTAGTAAGATAGTCTTCAATAATGTATACAGCAACTACATTTTTTTTACTTCTAATATACACATGTAATATTCATAGACCTGCTCTAAAGCTTTTTCAAATTAAGTTTGCAAGTATAAATGAAAAAATAGACACCCAGTGACAGTAAAATTTATATGATAACAATATTATATGCAGGCATTGTTACCACATGCACAATAAATAGAGTAAGAACAAAAAATCCTTCAAAAATGTTATAGACCATGCAAGTTTTAAAATACTTATCCACTTTCTTACTATGATATTAATATTTTATATTTTAGATACTCCAATATAATTATATTAAATTGTAGGTGATCTGTACCTTTTGAAGATTAAATAAAACAGGAAAACAAGTGAATGCATTGTATTCAGTGAAGCATGTTATTAAATTTCAG
Source organism: Mustela erminea (assembly GCF_009829155.1). NCBI lineage: Eukaryota > Metazoa > Chordata > Mammalia > Carnivora > Mustelidae > Mustela > Mustela erminea. Next base: position 42,065,788 of record NC_045628.1, on the reverse strand, counting down.
CATAGCAGCAATTTTGGCTGTTTGTATTGTAAAAAAGGATAACATTATGCTATTGTGTAAAAAGATTTACTGAAATTAGCTTCTGACAAAAAATTGTACAGAAATAATCCTTGAAACAATTCAGAAAAAAGCAGTAGCTACTGCTACAGTCATTGAAAGATAAGGCATACAGTAGGATGAGTTCTCAAGATATTTATTATGTATTCAATTTCAAATCTTAAATGGTCAAGCTAGAAGCTTTTCATGATGCATTATGTATACTGTGTATATTAAGAAATAAAATCCAGTCAGAGTTCTGCAGGGTCATGCATAACTCAAGTAGCTATGGAAAAAAAAAAAAAAAAAACCCAAAAAACAAACTAGTTTTTGTTAACATACCTGGTATTATTGTTTACTTTGAAACTTCAAGTACTTTTCTCTTAATATCAGGGAATGGGTATACTAAAATCAAGAAATCATCAGTGTTTTATATCTAGTTCATACTTTCAAAATTTTGGACTTCATTAATTGATTATAGCAAGATACAGAAAGTCCAAGGTGTAATTTTAAGTTATTTGATTTCATAGCTTTAGGAAATATCCCTAGGGAACTGGGAAGTTTTCTTTCTTTCTGGACTTATTTTGAGGTATGTTTGTTAGGTGTTCTTATCATGTGATAGTTTTGTTTCAAACAAAAATTGTTTCGTATTGGTTAAAGAAAACTCAGCTATATTCAGTCGCCCTTTATGCCTACTCAGTATTCAGAAGCAAAGTGAATTACTCCGTTGCCGTATCAGGGGTACTTCCTGATTCATCTAAGCCAGTATGTCATTGAATTCTTCTGACCAATCACTGGTTCAGGGATTAGTTTTAGTTATTAGATACTCCAATATAATTTTATTAAGTTGTAGGTGATCTGTACCTTTTGAAGATTAAATAAAACAGGAAAACAAGTGAATGCATTGTTTTCAGTGAAGCATGTTATTAAATTTGTAAAGCAGATGTGAAGTCTGCTGTGGGGGCACACGCCTCAGAAACACTTCCTTACTTTTAAGGTGAAGGAAGTGATGGTACTGGAAGATACTATTTGAAGCAAAGTGAGGGCACTATGGTGAGAACAAAAGAATGGAAAGGCCTTGTGTCCTTGAGGGCATCATTCTTACCACTGATCCTTACTGAAACTTTTTATAATATAAGCAATTTATTTATTATTAGTGTAAAGATTTTATTTATTTATTATTTTAGAGGGAGAGGGAGATTGAGAATCCCAAGCAGACTCCACACGGAATATGCCTCCATGTGACTCAGAGCTCAATTTCATGACCTTGAAATCATGACCTGAGCAGAAATCAAGAGCCAGATGTTTAAACGACTGAGCCACCCAGGCACCTCACAATCCATTTATTATTTAAGAAAATTTCAGTCAAGTCATTAATATGGGTCTATGACCTTCTAAATATTACAAATATTAATGAAATATGCACTTCAATGGTAATTGCCATGTATCAGAAGCTAGATAGCTGTCTAGTATTTTTTAATACACGATTTACAAAAAAATAACTTCTTAAAATATAACATTTTATTTTAGGTATGTGATATTCTTTTGCTTTCTGTTAGCTAGAATTATACAGAAATGCATATTTTAAAAAATATTTTAGAAGATGTTAAAATCCTCTTAGTGCTTATTATTTTTTTTAAACACTGTAACACTGTTGCTATTTTACCTTACCAAAATACTCCCAAGGGCAAAGACTGTCAAATGAGCTCTACCCCTGTGCTCAACATTACAGATAATTGTTGGAGAATGACAATTATTCCTAGTGAAATAATTAATCCTAGTGGTGAGTTTTTAAGTGATCATTTAAGAAATAGACCTATAAATCTTTGAAGATGTATCTGGATAAGAGGAAGCATAGCAAATGGAAATTTAATATGCTTATTTGAAAAGAGCTAAAATAAATGTAACTTCTTTTCATTTATAAAGAGACATATAAGAGCTTTAGTTAAATTTCTAATTATGTAAGAGTCTTTTTCAGTCGTCTCCATAAAATATGATTATCATTAATCTATGTCTACATTTAAAGTGCTTAAAGAAGGTGCCATTCAATTCCTTTTCACTCAATTCACATAATTAATTTTAGCAGCAATAGTAGACATACATGCAATTAACTTTGAAAGCTAAGATTTGGTCCCCAAATGTGAAAGGTCACTTTGAAGAGAATACTTACATGCTGTGCTTCAGTCCTGGATTGTGCAAAATTGAAAAATTTACTGTAATTTCCTTAGCCATCCAGTAGGAGGAGCATAGGATCTCTACCTAGTTTTGCTGTCCTTATATTTGTTACTAGCATCTTGATTCCAACCAATTATTGAATGTCACTTATATTCAGAAATAGCTTAGAAAGAAACGCCAAAAATAAAATGACCCAGATCTTGCCTCCTCTGCTGGAGGACACATTATTGTTCTGTGTGACATTACAATAGTAAAAACATGGACCCAATACAAAGGTTTGATCAAGTAGCTTAAAGGAGAAAGACCAGGAAAGAGTTCATAGAGCAGGTAATTCTTAAGCTAGATGGCATAATGGTAAGGATTTTAAAAAAAGGTGCTGGGGGCACGTGGGTGGCTCAGTCAGTTAAATTACCTTCGACTCAGATCATGATCTCAGGGTCCTAGGATCAAGCCCCACATCCCGCTTCCTGCTTTGCCAGGGAGCCTACTTCTCTCTCTCCCTTTGCCTGCTGCTCCTCTGCTTGTGTTCTCTCTCTTTCTCTATCAAATAAATAAAACCTTAAAAAAAATGAGGTGCTGAAGTGAAGGTGGAGAAGGACAAATCCAAGTACAGAAAGTAGCATAGTTGTACTTGTAAAGAAGTTTGCAGGGGCATCTGGCTGGCTCAGTCGGAAGAGCACGTGGCTCTTGATCTCAAGGCTGTGAGTTTGAGTCCCACGTTGGGTGCAAAGATTACTAAAAAATAAGCAAGCTTGAAAATAGTACACCAATTACATTAACATGTTAAAAAAGGAATATTTCACAAACCTGTGAGAAAACTATAAGCATGAAACAAAATAAAGCCTTTAACAATTATCAGTTCTGGTTATATTACTATTTAAAAACATTTTACAGGTACTGCATAAGTAGATTGAAAGCAATGTTTTTGATATCTTCTAGCATATGTCCATAAACAAGGTCAGTCTTTACTATTTTGAAATGAATACATTGTTTAGTGGATCACGATTATTTTCCTTGATTGTCAATCAATACACTATTTGAGGAAAAAATATGTTAGACTATGGGATAGAGTCAGAACTACCACAAACAAGGAACTCATATGTATACTCATACTTCCTTAGCATAGCTTATAGAACACAAATAAATAAAAGACTACATGAGAAATAGTTTAAATTTCTTTCTCTCTCTCTCTCTCTCTCTCTCTATATATATATATATATATATTTGCTTTACTTCAAGCTTTTATCTATTTTGCAGTTTGGGATAAATACTCTTAAACTGCATTATCATATCTACTAAATTGTGAGCTTCTTGCACAGAAGGATTACTCATGTTTATGCCTTCTCCAAGAAGTTATCACACTACTTCATATATAATTGGTGTTCAACAACTGTTTATTCAAGTGAATTTTTTGCTTTTCTAATAAAATACATAGTCTGCTCTTTTGTCTATGCAGAAAACTATTAAATCAATATATATAAAGCTATTGTAGTATATTTTAAAGCTCTAAAGTACAGTATAATAGCACTTTCATAAAAGATGGATTTAATAGCCTTATATTGTCTCTTGAGAGCATTAGAACATGGTGTGTATGGGTGTGTGTACACACATAATAGTTCTTTAAATTCAGAAATGAGAACCTATTTCACAGAGGTTAAAAGGGAAATATATAATATCAACAGCATTTACATTTTTTATCAATTAAACCCTACTTTAGTAATTTAAGAATAGTTTTTCATTATAAAATATTTGATATGTAATCTTAATTGTAATGCAGTATAATTTGATTTTTTTTCATGAACTAATATTATTTAGCTAATCATGTTTTACTGGGTTCATCATCTTTCCACCTATAAAGCCCTCTTTTCTACCAGAAAGATCAAACATCAATAGGGATATTATTTTAATTTTTACCCCCACATTTACCTTATATAATAGGGTGAAAAATTATTCATCTATCTCTCTTCATAATCCCCATAGTCTCAAAAAAACAAACTTTTATAATTTTTTAAAGGATCTTATTTATTTATTTGACAGAGAGAGACGCAGCAAGAGAGGGAACATAAGCAGGGGAGTGGGAGAGGGAGAAGCAGTCTTGCCAGAAATCATGGAGCCTGATGGGGCTCAATCTTAGGACCCTGGGATCATGACTGGAGACAAAGGCAGCCACTTAACCAACCAAGCCACCAGGCGTCCCCCTCCCCACAAAAGCAAACATTTGAGATTTACTCTTAAAATTAGAAGTTTTAAGAAAAATCATTACATTAATTTGAAAGAAGCAAATTAAAATTTATCATTGCCATAAGACAACTTCTGCTTTGTGGGTCTTAAGTGGGAAATAGTTCTCTTTGCATTAAAGAATCTTTAGCCACTACATGAGGCAAGGATTAGGTAGATACACATAAAAGATCATCAGAAAGATACCTCCACTACTTCAAGATTTCTGAGATTCAAAAAATGGTAAAGTGCGAGTGCCTGGGTGACTCAGTGGGTTAAAAACTCTGCCGTAGGCTCAGGTCATGATCTCAGGGTCCTGGGATCGAGCCCCTCATTGGGCTCTCTGCTCTGCAGGGAGCCTGCCTCCTCCTCCTCTCTCTCTCTCTGCCTACTTGTGATCTCTGTCTGTCAAATAAATAAATAAAATCTTTTTAAAAAAATGGTAAAGTGGGTTCATTCTCTTTGAATTAAAAACGCTTCATAATGCGAATAAAAGCAGAAAAAAAGGAAAGAGCAATTGAAATGAAAACTAGTTTATACTTATATATAATAGAACCAGGTAAATTAGTAAGATGGTCTCTCAGGAAAAAAAAAATATAGATATAAGGAAAGAAAGAAAGTAATTAAAGATACGTGAATACAACAAAGACAATGACATATTGTTTTTACTTTGAGCAAGAAACATAAACATAGATCTCATGAGGCAACTCAATAAAATGATAAGAAAATAAAAGACAAAAATATGAGATAGATCAAACCACACATTCGGTCACATTCAGAAATGTGTGAATGTATGAATTGATTTCATAACTATATAAGGAGGGTGTGTATGTGTGTGTGTGTGTGTGTGTGTGTGTGTGTGTAGTTTTGTTGCTGTTGTTGTTGTTGTTTTATCTGCACCCTGAACTAGAGTGGCAAATTTGGAATGAAAATACATAGGCAGAATTGAAGTTAGGAAGAACTGAAGTTTTATTTGTTTCTTGCATATAAATAAATAATTTTGGTTCACCAGAGCACTATTTTTACATTAAAATTTCTGCACATTAAATGCTAGTTTTTTATCCTCCATGTGATTATTTTATATGAGCAAAAACACATTAGTTTTTACTAATCATAGATCCAAACTACTCTCACTACATGTCTAAATAATACCTGATATCAAAGCACTGAGTGAATTTTCTTAATGCCTAAAATATTTGCGTCTCTTCCTCAGAAATGTTCACTTTTTCTATAAGCTTAGTCACTATATATTCATTCTCTTTTAATTTTCCTGGATTACAAGTATGTGGGAAGAGTTGCATTGGCATATGTATAAGACAAATGCTTATATCAATTTATTACTTGTTATTTAGGAAATTTGGGACAAAATTTCAGCCCTAGATATATAATTAAAAAACATGTTTTAATAAGTATGAAAAATCTTTCTTCTTTTACATTTCATGAAAAGGATAATTTTAAAATGCAATGACTTCCAGCAACCAATCATTCATATAAATAAAGGATACTACTATATGAAACTTGAGAAATGTAACACAAATTTGAGTGGGCTTTATATTATTTTCTACTTTACAATTGAAGCATTGCCTTTATAGGTTCATAATAACATTCATCAGAGGCCTCTACAAAGTATTTATTTTTAAAAGTTACGTATTCATTTTAAAATCTCTCTCCAAAGTTATTGGATGCTGCTTATAACTTAGACCCTCTGTTATAGCTTCAGAACAAAAAATGTAAATAAGAGCCCCTGATATCAAAAGATTCCTATGGTCAGCTGTAAGAGGAAAATACTCTCTCAAAATACAAATTGCCAAGTATATTTGAATATTATGTATTTAGCATACTGATTATTAGACTGCTTAATAAGTTAGTAGCAAGGCTGGAGGCCTGCCAGAATGGGTTGAGATAAAATATAAAAGTTAGACTAAATGTGTAAGATTCAGAGCCAGAAAGCAAGAATCATATTAATGTATTATATCTTGGTTTCAGATTCAAAGAAAATATAAAGTGAGAAAAACAATTGCTGAAAAATGTACCTTCTATTTTCCAAATACTGTTTATTTTCACATTATGTCAAGATTAGCATCATGTAAACTTTTCACAAAACTAGATAGAAAATGCAATGGGATTTAGCATATGTGATAATTTTTATATAGGCAAATATTATGCATAACAAAAATAGGAATAAATAGAAGTATAAAAGAAGAGAGAGTGACTTAAGAATAATGTACATATAATGACTTCAAATTATTATATTTATTGGAATGAAATGGTGTTTGTTGATCCCAAAGTTAATCATTCTATAAACAAAGTTAACAATATTCTCTCTTAAGGGTGTTTGCACGAATCTACCTCTTCCTAAATGCATGCTCAAGTTTAACATGACAAGATTTAAATTGCATTTTTCTAAATTTTTACGATTGAATAAGTGGTAAAAACCCAGGAAGCCAGGCTAATTCACCACTAACAATGTTAATTAGAGAAGAAATAAGTGTCTGATGCCACTTTGCACAGTGCCTTATCCATTACAGCAAAGATCAAAAAACACAAGAACCGTCATTTTCTTAGTGTTCCAACAGGTAAGAACTTGGCTCATTCATAGCAAGAGCTTTCTGCTCCTGGCATCCACAAGCTTTGATAACAGAAGACATGCCACAATTCAGAACAAAACGATAATGACTGCCGCATACCACCTTAGCCTGTCACTGCAACAGCTACTTGAAGATTAAACAGCTTTTATAACTATAAAGGAATACTTCAGACACTGTGAACACATTAGTCCTCTGCAGAAAACCTACCTACCTCTTAAGAAACAGAAAGTTGTAGCAACTTTCTGTTTACCAATTATATCAATACTATAATTTCAGGGATTCAGCCACACATGCTCTTGCTGTAAGATGGATACCAAAAAACAAAAACAAAAATAAAACAAAAAACATGCAACACACACACACACACACACACACACACCATTAAGAAGTCCCATATTGAAATTCTCTATCTAAATAATACTGTTTAGCACCACACTCTGCACCATGAACATGTACAGATGATACACAGAACAAATTACTCCCGTAATGGTATCGTGATCTGAAAATATGGACTGATTTCAAAAGGGCAGGACAATTTCATAGACTGTTGATCCATAACTGACCACGCAAAGAAACTAGATATGTCTATGTGCATAGTCAGCCTTTTGAGGCTAATGTCATAGAAAATATTAGTTCCCAAGATAGAATCAGAGATTACAAAATCAAAGACTTACTGGCTGTAAACCATTCTCTTTCTGAGAATGATATTGGACATTAAATAATAAGGTTCTTTGTGAAGTCTGTGAATGTGTGACCATTGTCCGTAGAGCACTCTGGATGCTGTCTTATAATGTAAGAACATTACAGGCACGTAAGTGAACGAAGACTTGCCATGATCACAGAAATCCCATCTTCAGGAATACAGAGTTGTGTTGATGGACATTTTCATAGTATAAAATAGTGATGTATAAACAAAAATGTACAGTACCAAATGCCTATTTCTTCTTTGTTTTGGTGATTCTTTCCTTTTCTCTCCTTTCCTCCCTTCTTCTCTTCAGTCTTTTTGCCTCTCTCTTCTTTTCTGTTACTAGCTAGAAAAATTAGACGTTAGTGTGACAAGGTGCAACATAACACCTTACTTCTCTATCTGTGCTCTTTTTCAGTGTGAATTTGTGACATCTTATCAATAGATGGAGTTTATTTTTGTAACTTCTTTAGTTTAAGTTGGCTGTGTGTCTGCCTTGAAAAACACCACATGGTGAAAGTGATACTATGCCAGACCTGGATGTGTCTTTTCTTGGGCTGGTAACTTCAGCCTCTTACCTCTCAGAACATTCACTTTTACTATACTCCCTCTAAGAAGCCAGCAGCTGTACTGTTAGAGGCACCAGTCACATAGACCTGCCAGATTCAGGTGCTCCAGTCAATAGTTCTGGATGAATTGCATCCAGCAGCTGGCCTCAACTGCCAACTTTGTGAATCAACTATCTTGGCCACCTAGTACAGCTGTGCTTTCCAGTCACTGGAGCCTCCGCAGACATCTGTGTGAAACTACATGGGAGACTCGAAGGAGGAACTGTTCTGCTGAATCCAGTCAACTAAAGCACTGTGAGAAATAATAGTTATTTTAATCCATTAAAATTTAGCCTTAATGTATAGCAGTAGGTAGTGGAATAGTGAGAAAACAGTCACAGTTCAGATAATTGGAGGAAGTCTAGAGATTAGAAAAGGTAAAAAAGTAAGTGGGGAGAGGTTATTTTATTTTGTTTTTATTTTTTGATGATGTAAGCAATTGCAAGTGAATATGGCTTGAAATACCTGAAAGTCAACAGGGGGTTAGAAAAAAATGTTGTGAAAAAAAAATCAAAGAACATTGAAAGTGGGGGTTGTGGCAGGGTCACACTGAATCAATTTGCTTGTCAAGAAAGAGAACACAAACCAATAAAATGACAATGAAAATCAGTACGCTGAATCATGAAAGGAGAAAATGCAGGGCAGAGGGTAAGTATGTTCTAGAAAGGCATGGGAGTTTCTACTGCTTGGGAATGGAAAGCTTCAACTCAGCATAAGAAATAATTATTTTATATGACTGTATATGTTTTCTTAAAACAAGTGTCCTTACTCACTGGCCAGGAAAGAGCTTCCTGTGTTGGTCCATTAAAAGTGTGATGCTCCAAAAATGCTCCAAGTTCTTCGTCCTTTTTCAACTTTCACTGATGGGGTACTCAAAGTTCATGGCATTTTTTTGTCATTGTTGTTGTTTTTAATAGCTTAGGTGATTAGTATGATTTGTGGTGAAACACTATTCAGTTATGATATCTCCAAGCAAGGGGAAATTTTCTTTTTATGAAGAACAAACATCACCAGGTTTTATAATCTTTGTTTACCATACTGTATTTTTTTCAGACCTCAGAACAAAATCTATCAAAATATTAATATTTTAAATTATTTCAAGAAGCATCAAAATCTTTGAAAATTTTTAAGTAAATTGAACTTACAAAACTTGAAAAAATGTATAGTCTATATAATTCTTTCAAGAAGATTTATGAAATGCAAGAATAAGATATGAACTCCAACATTTAGGAAACTGTTGAAACACCCTATTTCAAATCATACAACATAATCCACTGAATCAAGAGCACTGCCTAAACATAAAACTGTAACATAGGAATAGATAACAGCTAAAGTAGACAGAATATTCCTATCTCTTTCAAAGTCCAAGTTTCCAATGTCATGCTTTCCGTAACACCAACAAAACTTAGGCATTTGTTGGTATATTCATCATTAACCAATGCTTACACAATATTACACAAACTCAGGTTGAATTGATCAGGAAAGATTCTTACAGAAAACAAACAAACAAATTAGATTATTTCAAAAACAATCCATGGGAATCAGAATTTTTTAAGTTATTAACAATAATCCCTGTTGTTTTATGTTATATTTAACCACAAAACTATTCCACAAAAATCCACTAACTTATTCCTCTCAATCCTTACTTCATCCCCTAGTTACTCTCTCTCCAACAAAATCGACATTAAGTACCTGACTGGTCATGGACTGTCTCAGAACCTGAGGCTATTTAAATAATTTTCCAGGTTCTGGTTTTTTAAAGTTTAATTTCATGATTAAGCATAAAAATTATTTTATTTAAAAGTAAAATTTACTACATTTTGAAGATAAAAATGAGCTCTTTGCTAATAAATATGGAGGGTTGTAAGGAGCTGTTTGAAAGTAATAGTCTTTTGAACTATTTGTTAAAATGTCAGGAACTTTATATATAACTTTTTTGAACAATACCACCTTTTGATACAAAAAGAAAAAAAAGAAATAATTTATAACCAGACTTCTAATGTATATAGATTTATGATCTATCCTGCAATGCCTTTATAGTTCATTTTTAAAAAGTAATAAGCAAATAAAAATTAAACAAATGGGAAAATGTATAGCTACTATAGGATCTTTTATTTTCCAGAATTTAAATTAGATGGTCATTAATTCAATGGTAAGCTTCCAAAGTGTTTGCCATTATCTACAACGCTGTTAAGGGTTCCAGATTTATGAGATTACTAACAAAATAATAGTTTTATACATTAGTTATGCATACATATTAAATTTATTCTATATAGAAGTACTTTGTGATGACAATAGAGAAAAATAACTAAAATGGCTATTTATTTATTTATTTATTAATTTTTTATTTTTTATAAACATATATTTTTATCCCGAGGGGTACAGGTCTGTGAATCACCAGGTTTACACACTTCACAGCACTCACCAAAGCACATACCCTCCCCAATGTCCATAATCCCACCCCCTTCTCCCAAACCCCCTCCCCCCAGCAACCCTCAGTTTGTTTGTGAGATTAAGAGTCACTTATGGTTTGTCTCCCTCCCAATCCCATCTTGTTTCATTGATTCTTCTCCTACCCACTTAAGCCCCCATGTTGCATCACCACTTCCTCATATCAGGGAGATCATATGATAGTTGTCTTTCTCTGCTTGACTTATTTCACTAAGCATGATACGCTCTAGTTCCATCCATGTTGTCGCAAATGGCAAGATTTCATTTCTTTTGATGGCTGCATAGTATTCCATTGTGTATATATACCACATCTTCTTGATCCATTCATCTGCTGATGGACATCTAGGTTCTTTCCATAGTTTGGCTATTGTGGACATTACTGCTATAAACATTCGGGTGCACGTGCCCCTTTGGATCACTACGTTTGTATCTTTAGGGTAAATACCCAATAGTGCAATTGCTGGGTCATAGGGCAGTTCTATTTTCAACATTTTGAGGAACCTCCATGCTGTTTTCCAGAGTGGCTGCACCAGCTTGCATTCCCACCAACAGTGTAGGAGGGTTCCCCTTTCTCCGCATCCTCGCCAGCATCTGTCATTTCCTGACTTGTTTATTTTAGCCATTCTGACTGGTGTGAGGTGATATCTCATTGTGGTTTTGTAAAATGGCTATTTAGATCACGTTAATAAATTCTTTAGTATTTACAATTAGACCCTAGAAGATTTTATTTATCTTGTTTGTCTTTTAGTTTTTAATAGAGGCATGGTTTCCATGCTGTACAGATCTTAAGTGTTGCAGTAGATCCATTTTGGCAAGTATCTGATGGATACTTGGCTTCCAGTGTTTGGCTATTATGAAGAAAAGCCACTAAAAACATGTACAAGTGATTGCATGGACATATATTTTCATCACTCTTATGTAAATACCTCAGAATTGAATTGTTAGATAATATAGTAAATATATATATACTTTTACACAAAATTGTCAAACTGTCTTACAAAGTGGTTTGTTTAGTCACATGCTCTGATTATTTACCAACATTTACTCTTTCAATATTTTCAATTTTAGAATTTCTAGTGTGTTTGTGTAGTAATAACTCACTGTAATTCAAATTCCATGTCTACAATGGTTAATTTGTTGAGTACGTTCCCATGTACCTAAAGGCCATTTCTATATCTCCTTCATGAAATATCTGTCTTTTCTCCATATTTTATTGTGTTTTTTTATAATTTTGTTATTGATTTTAGGAATTCTTTGTATACTCTGAATATATATGTATGATGGAGCTTAAAGGTTTACTATGAATTTAGAAGTCAAAGCACAAATTAATAATTGTACTACAAATGCGATACTCCAAATATTTGCCAACTGATAATGGAAACCCTTATAAATCCGACTTAATGCCTACAATAATATGGGAGCAATATTTGTGGAGAGTTTGGCTGGGTCACATTTTACCCTTAAAACCAGGATCTCAGGTCCTAGGAAACCAGCCAGGTGGACATATGGTGGGATCACATAAGAAACTTAGGAGAAGGGGATAAAAAACTTTTGGAGTAGGATTATTGGAATATTTTAACAACCAGTATTACTGTGCTTGCATACACTTACCCCAAAAATCTACAAGCATACCATCCCATTTTATCAGTTCTACAACATACGATTTCATATTTTAACATAGCATTTAACAATAACATGTGTCTGACCCCAATATTTCTTAAAATTGTAGTTATACAACAATCTTCATGATTTAGTTATCATTGCACATGTGCAAGGTAGGCTGGACTAGTTACATATTCATTACTATATGTGAATTATGTTTACTTATGTTTGGGTTAAATTACTAATTATAATGTCTTAAAAATCATTTCTTAAAAAACAAGACTATTCAGCAATATAACTACATATGAGGCTTGTAGAATTCAGGAAAGATAGAAAAAAGTAAACTTTCATCATTAAAGGAATTTGCAATTTCATATTTTTTGTAAATCAATAACCAATCGCTTTATAGAAACTACAAAAGGAAAATTATATCATAGATAAAGATGACAATGTTTTATTCTAAAAATGGTTAAAAAAAGAAGCCTATCACCCACCAAGTAATACAGCTAAAGGCATGAGAAAAGCCAAATACCTCGGAATAGGAGAAAGAAATTTGAAAGCAACTGAAAAGTGATGTTATCATTTTGACAAATGATAAGACTGAGGCTAGTGCCATAATTTAGTTGGGAGCATTTCTTTTTCTTATTTATTAATACACACCTTAACAGTGCATCCTTTAATTATTGAGGTCTAAGAGTCAATAAAATATGGAATGTACATCAAATAAACAAAGAAAGAATAAAAGATTGATTAGTAGAATGACTTCAACCAATAATTCTAGAGGTATGACAATATGTATCATATTGGTTATTTTTTAAAATTTTTTATTTCTTTTCAGCGTAACAGTATTCATTGTTTTTGTACCACACCCAGTGCTCCATGCAATCCATGCCCTCTCCAATACCCACCACCTGGTTCCCACAACCTCCCACTCCCTGCCTCTTTAAAACCCTCAGATTGTTTTTCAGAGTCCATAGTCTCTCATGGTTCACCTCCCCTTCCAATTTCCCTCAACTCCCTTCTCCCTCCATCTCCCCATGTCCTCCATGCTATTTGTCATGCTCCACAAATAAGTGAAACCAGATGATAATTGACTCTCTCTGTTTGACTTATTTCACTCAGCATAATTGTCTTCCAGTCCCGTCCATGTTGCTACAAAAGTTGGGTATTCATCCTTTCTGATGGAGGCATAATACTCGATAGTGTATATGGACCACATCTTGGTTATTTATTTATTTTTTTAATATTTTATTATCCACACTGAGTGCAGAGCCTGAGATGGGGCTCAATGTGGAGCTTGATCCTACCACCCAGAGTTCATGACCTGGGCCAAAACCAAGAATTGGAGGCCCAACCAACTGAGCTATCCAGGCACCCCAGCTTATTTCATATAATATACTAAGTTGTCAGCAAGACTTAGGTCCTAAAATTCAAAATGAACAAATCATGAAACATTATTTGCTGTGTGATTCAGCCTCCTGGATGTAATGAAGGAAAAAAAAAAAAAAGTATGTTTGTAAGCTTGTTGGGGCAAAGAAATAAAGAAAAGATGAGAAATGATGCTGAATCATATCTTCAAAAAATTTCACATGACAATTGGAAAAGAACTTCAGATAACTAAAACAAAGAGAAATAGACATTATTTCAATAAAAAAACTGAATTCAGAGTTTTCTTATATTTATTTGCTATGTCTTTTTTTCTTACTAAAGGTACACTTGAGGAAAGCAGGGGCTTGACTTGTCTTTTTCTCTTTTATTGGGCTTAGGAAAGTCCATAGCTTAAAATAGACATTGAAAGTAAAGAATAAACAAAGCAGACTCTTGCTTTGTTTTTATGGCAATTACATTTGAAAAGAAACATTACATGTTGTGATGAACACTAAGTGTTATACACAGCAAATGAGTCCTTGAACACTACATCAAAAACTAATGATGTACTATATGCTAGCTAACTGAACATAATAAAAAAAAGGAGGAAAGAAACATTACACACACACCTACTAAGTGGATATTACAATACAGCACTAAAAGTTTTTCACAAGAATATCATATAGAAGAAGGAAAAATTATTTTAAGCAATTTCCTCTAAATAATGTTGTAGTTTTAGGAATAAACTAGTAACAACAACAGCAATAATAACAGCAACAACAACTTTTATTCACAGATTTTACTCCTGCTAAATTTCTTCACATGGCCCACAAAACCCAGTTGGCTCTGGAACGTGGTAGCAGCTCAGAAAACAAGTTACCCTCAAGATTTCATTCATGAATTTGAAAAAAAGTTTTTGGATGCTTGCTATCAGCCTTTAACCAGTGATGGTAAGCTGTTTAAATTGTAGGGTGCTGAACAACGCTGGCAGGGTAATGATAAAGATCATATTTGAATGGATGTCACTTTTAGAAAAAAAGCAGAAAAATAAAGAAAGAGTGAAATATATACTTCTGCAGTTGTATTAGAAAAATAAACATTAATAGATTCAAAATTAATAGATTCAAAATCAGATGAATTGGTTTAACTCATAGCTTTAAAATTTTTTAACTTATGAGGAATATGACATTAACTAACACTTTGATTTCCATTTCCTCATCTGTAATGAAGATTTAGCAATAAGGATTTCCAGAGCATTTGTAACAATAAAAAGATAATGTATGTGAAACCATCTTGTGATCTTTAAGACACTATAAAAATGAAAGTTATTGTTTCAATTATTCAAAATAGGAACCAGAAAGGTTATTCTTGCATGGTATTCTAGTGTGATAGTAAATGGGTAAATTCATGCAGGCATAAGTGGGACACAAAGCCACTAATAGATTCTGCAAAAGTATAAGTTTTCATAAATAGTTGGGGCTCAAATCCAGGTTTATGACATATAAGGTTTAATGAAGAAACAAGATAAAATAATTCCATTGTCATACATTTTAAGTAATTATAACCATTGACATTAACAGCCATAAATTTAGGAAGAATTTAACTTTATTACAATAGATAAGGAAAAATATTATCCAAGTTTTAATTGAATTACTGAATTAAGAGAAATTAACGACAATTCTTCCTCTACTTTCTGATTTTTAAAACTTATTAAGGTGAGAAAACTAATATCTTGATATCTCTAATTGCAGATATGCTCTTTATGTCTCATATCAAACTATTTGGAAAGACTGTTAATAGGAATACTTCTATATAATATTGAATATAATTGTCTATCTACATGATGAGTTTAATTAGAGAATTTATTAGAAATAAACTATATGTTTCATAGTTAATTGACAATATTTTAAAAATCCATAGAAGTAAGCTATTTTCTGTAACTGAGTATCAAAAAATTGCAAAGGCATTACTAGTGGGGGTTTGAAAGGAAGGTCAATTATTTGATAAGGATATGTTTTACATTCAATTTTATTTTTCACAGAATGTAAATTGTAATATAATTACCACTATGTTTGTTTTTATATATATTTTTTCTAAGTGATATGGAGAGTTAATCTTTCATAACTTAGTGTGTTAGGAGCAAGTATAAAATATTCTGGCTAAATTTCAATTGCTATATTACTTTCTCTCAATTTCTATCCTGTATCCAATTTCAATACAACTGTTATTTTCTTTATAAAAGATGTCTTTTGTGATTGTTATCTTTTCTGAAAGACAAATTATGGTAACAACAGCTCTTCAGTCCCTAGTACATCACTTACTCCAGCAACTAGGCATCAAGAAAACAAATGTACATTTGCATATGTTCTCGAAGTTAAATTTATTATATATATATTATGCACATTATATATGATCGAATAAAGATGGTAAGTATTATATAAAATATCATATGTAATATACATGATAGAGTACAGAAGTGATATACATATAACATAGTATATGTATATATAAACCCAAACATACATATATATGATAGAACTTTGTAAAGTAAAACTATCCAAATAGGTGTTGGGGATTTAAAGATGCACTTGTGATGAGCACTAGGGTGTTGTGGAAGTGTTGAGCACTGGAGTGTTGTATGGAAGTGTTGAATCACTATATTGTACACCTGAAACTAATTTTACACCGTATATTAACTAACTGGAATTTAAATTACAAAAAAGAAAAAAATAGGCTGCTAAGTCTTCACCCAAAGTAACAGTGAGAAAGAGGGTATCATGACCTTGGTGTAGCGTTTGGATATAAGGCAGGTAGAAAGATTCATTACTAATATGCTATCAGGCAAATAGGCCTAGATAGTTGGAAACAAAAATGCACTTTGAGAGGTTAAAATTGGAGAAAGATGTTGATTTCCATAATAAACACAGATCATAGTGAAAGACCAAGAGGTAACATTTTCATGGAAAGAAAGATGAAGTGTTAGAATTAAAAAGCATTGGGATGCCGCAAATTTAATTTAATGAACTGAATTACTGAGGACAAATTTTGCAGTTCTATCAAGGGTTCTATCAGTGTAGTTCCCCTGGGCTTGATTGTTGTACATACAGTTACAGTTTACAGAGTGGACTTAAATAAATGTATTTTGCCCAATCTCATACTGTCCTGATAAGCTCGACATTCAAACTGAAGACAGCAAAGAAAATACTTTTGAAACAATAATAAGATTTTTTAGTCTCTAATGTAGCTCTTCAACATGAGTATGTTCTTTTCAAGAGCTACATAGAAAAATAAGCTAACTTCTCAAGGGGTTCTCGTGTGAATGGTTTTAAATTTGTACCGAGATAAGAACTAAGCTTTCTAATCATTGGGAAATATAAGAACTTCTCCACATAGTGAGTCATCAATTCACCAAAATAGAGAATTCTCACCCAAATATTGTCAAGAAAATGTCATTAAAAGAGGCAACCATCTTTTCTACAGAACGGATCTTTAGATCCATAGACATCTCTCTGATGTCTTTTTCTAGACTTTTTAAAAAATTTCTAAGTAAAATGTTATAGATAGATATCCATATATAGTTAATGCCTTTGTATCTATTTATTTATTTATTTTTAGATTTTATTTATTTATTTGACGGACAGAGATCACAAGTAGGCAGAGAGGCAGGCAGAGAGGAAGGGAAGCAATCTCCCCACTGAGCAGAGAGCCCGATGCGGGCCTCAATCCCAGGACCCTGGGATCATGACCTGAGCTGAAGGCAGAGGTTTTCCACTGAGCTACCCAGGTGCCCCAGTGCCATTGTATTTAGATTCCTTCAGAAATACTGAGCATGAGCTATTATATTAAGATCTTATGTATAATACAACTTGGTCAGGGAGGTGCATCTGGTATTCTCTTCTAAAAATATAATAGATTAAAAAGTTTTTTTTAAAAAGTAAGAAGTTATTAAGCTATCTCTGTCTCCATTTATCATTAGAAAATGCATAAATGGATAATGAAAGAGATCAATAAACAAAGATATTTTTAAATTTTTCAGAAGTGCTATTAATTCGTCATGATGTTGAAACAGATCACTAGATAATAGTATTTTGGTTTTTTTCATTTGTTTTTCAATGATTTTATTTATTTATTTGACAGAGAGAGACACAAAGAGAGAGGGAACACAAGTAGGGGGAGTAGGAGATGTAGAAGCAGGCTTCCTGCTGAGCAGGGAGCCCAATGCAGGGCTCCATCCCAGGAGCCTGGGATCATGATCTGAGCCAAAGGCAGATGCTTAATGACCGAGCCACTCAGGCACCCAATGATAGCATTTTGAACTAAATAAAACAGGTTAGAGATGATTTTTAGAGAAGTGATTTGGTGACTGACAAAGAAACCCTGCATCATGCATGCAGGATATGGTCTCCAAGTTTGTAGGGTTTTTTCATTTATTGATTTTATTGGATCACTTAGCAAATATTTATGAAATGTCTATAATGACACCCTAAGTGTGCTAGGATAGCCACAGAAGGGTTAAAATGGTAAGTTTTGCCCTAGCCCCATGTATCTAAAGATATTAGAGAATGCAGGCAAGTAATGAGGAATGATCTGTCTCTAAGTAAGAAATTGACAAAAACTGTTCTCATGATAGTGCTTTATAAACCAAAATGCTATTTTATGTATTTATAATTTACTGGTTGCCTGCACAAGTCACTTCCTCACAGTGGTTAGCTCTGGTGTAGAAACCAAATTAGATGAGAAATTGGTAATCGTCTAATTCAAGCAAATGGAACTCAATGTTCTTAAGAGATACTTTCATCTGGCTATGTGTTAGGGAAACATTTATTTTCATACATGAAGAATGACTTCAATTAAAGAATTCTGTACATTGGTATTTCTTAAATATTTATGAAGTATAAATAAGCAACATAAATACAAATAATTATTAAATATCTACTATTTTTATAAAAACATATTTTAGATCACCAATGTCAAAATAGTGCTCTCTCTCCTCTAAACCATGCATAATAATAACATATATTCTTCGCTCATTTATTAATACATGTATCACCTGCTATGATCCACTCCAGTGGGTGAGGAGGAACATAATGATAGAAAAGATAGTTGTTGCCTGGACTTCAATATTATCACCCAACTATTTAATGATAATATACTTTTCTTCCATTATAGGGTCTGACTTCGAAAAAAGCTAGTTAAAATGAAAAAAGTTACATATTTTATCTTAACACTATTTAGTTTTTTATAGGAAGCATTAGAAGAGATTCCCTCCCCTTCAAATCTTCATGCTGTATTTTAATTTCAAAGTGACAAGTTGAAGAATGCATATCTTATCAGAAATATGCACAAGTATTTATTGGGTATTTTTATTCTAAAACAGCTTTTGTCAGATCTTATATTTTTTCTTAGATTTCATTACAGTAAATAACTTTTTTCTGTTATTTTTTATATAATTTGAAGCCACCATATTTAAAATCACTGTGTATTAGATGCAAGAATTTTATTCCTAGTTAAAAGGCAGAGACTTTGCTACATATATGAATATTTTCTCAGGTAAAATAAATATTGAAATTACTGATATAGCAAAAGAATAACTTTGTTTCCTATACTCAAAGAATAAAGGATTTTTACCTGGAAATTTGTATAATTTTATCTAAGTACTCTTAAATGTTATTTCATTTCAGTTCTAAAAATTGTAAAATACAATCAACTAATTACTCGAGACTTCAAGTTCTATTATTTGTTTCATTTTTTTTCATGTTTGGACACTGAAAATAATATTAGATAATTTTGTTTGTTCAGTTTCTTGATCAGGATTCTTATATAATAGATGCTTGGGTAAGTCTTAGATAGCTGGTTACATCCACCATGACGAAGAAAAATGTCTATGAAGTTTACACAAAGTTGGACTTCAGAAATCTGTAGATATGATTTCAATTATATTTTACCAATTCACTCATTGTAAATCTTGGTCTATTATTTGAATTGGAGAATATTCAAAAAATTAGGGATTATCTAATTTAACCACAGCTACCTCTAACTACATACTTATACATATGTAGCATTATTAAAACTAGTCATAAATAATTTATAGATGAAGTGACATATTAACTTGGAAGCCTGTTCCTTTATTCCCTCTCCAGTTACCAGTTAAACTCAGCATTAGAAAATACCATAAAGATTCTACCAAACTTTTAAAGAAAAGTTATTACCTATTCCCAAAGTATTCCAAAAAGTAGAAGAGGAAGGAAAGCTTCCAAATTCATTTATAAGACCAGGATTGCCTTGATAACAAACCCAGACAGAAACACTTAAAAAAAGAGCACTAGAAGCCAATAGCTCTCATGAACATAGATGCAAAACCCTCAACAAAATATAAGCAAGCTGAATCCAACAATAGATTAAAAATATTATTCACCACAATCAAATGTGATTTTACTGGGATGCATGGATGGTTCACTATTCACAAATCAATCAATGTGATAAATTACATCAACAAGAGAAAGGATAAAAGACATATGATCATTTCTTTTTTTTTTTTTTAAAGATTTTATTTATTTATTTGACAGAGATTACAAGTAGGCAGAGGCAGGCAGAGAGAGAGAGGAGGAAGCAGGCTCCCCACTGAGCAGAGAGCCTGATGCGGGGCTCGATCCCAGGACCCTGAGATCATGACCCGAGCCGAAGGCAGCAGCTTAACCCACTGAGCCACCCAGGCGCCCCCATATGATCATTTCCATCGATGCAGAAAAAAACATTTGACCGATGCTTTATGACCAAGTACATCTATCCATGATAAAAACCTGCAACAAAGCAGGTTTAGAACATACCTCCATATAATCAAGGTGATATATAAAAAAACCCCTATACCTAACAACATATTCAATGGTGAAAAACAGAGCTTTCCTCCTAAGATCAGGAACAAGACAAGGATGCCCCCTCTCACAACTTTTATTCAACATAGTACTAGAAGACCTAGTCACCACAGTCAGACAAGAAAAAGTAATAAAATACATTCAAATTCTTAAGGGAAAAGTAAAACTCACTTTTTTTAAAAAAAAGATTTTATTTATTTATTTGACAGACAGAGATCACAAGTAGGCAGAGGCAGGCAGAGAGGGAGGAAGGGAAGCAGGCTCCCTGCTGAGCAGAGAGCCTGATGTGGGGCTTGATCCCAGGACCCTGGGATCATGACCTGAGCTGAAGGCAGAAGCTTAACCCATTGAGCCACCCAGGCACCCCTTAAACTCACTTTTTACAGTTGACATACTACTATATAGAGAAAACCTAAAAAATTCCACCAAGAAAGTACTAAAACTAATAAATGAATTCAGTAAGGTAACAGCATACAAAATCAAAGTACAGAAATCCATTGCATTTTTACACACTAATAATGTAGTAGCAGAAAGAGAAAATAAGAAAATAATCCCATTTTAAAATTGCACCAAAAATAATAATGCTACTAAGAATAAATTTAACAAAGGAGGTGAGAGATTTGTATTTCAAAAGCTATAAAGCAGTGATGAAAGATACTGAAGATGACACAAGTAAATGAAAAGATATGCCTGGTTCATGGATTGGAAGAACAAATATTGTTAAAATGTCCATATTATCTGAAACAATCTACAGAATTAACATAGTCCCTATCAAAATATAAACAGCAGTTTTCACAGAACTAGAACAAATAATCCTAACATTTGTATGGAGCCAAAAGACTCAGGAATAGCCAAAGCAACCTTGAAAAAAAATAAAACTAGAGGTATCACAATCCTAGATTTCAAGATATACTACAAAGCTATAGTAATCAAAACAATATGGTCGTGGCACAGCAACAGACATCTAAATAGCACAGAATAGAGATCCCAGAAATAAACACATGATTACGTGGTCAATTAATCTTTAACAAAGGAGAAAAGAATATGCAATAGGAAAAAGATAGTCCCTTCCACAGGTGGTGTTGAGAAAGCTGGACAGTTATATGCAAAAGAATGAAACTGGATCACTTTCTTGAACCATACATAAAAATTAACTCTAAACAGATTAGGGACCCAAAAGCCATACTGGAAAGCATAGAAAATGTTAGAAGAAAGTACAGGCAGTAGTTTCTCTGACATCAGCTGTAGTGACATTGTTCTAGACATGTCTCCTGAGGCAAGGTTAATAAAAGCAAAAATAAACTATAGGTCTATATCAAAATAAAAAGCTTCTGCACAGGAAACAAAACAATCAACAAAAGTAAAATACAATCTACTGAATAAGAGAGAATATATTCAAATGACATATTCACTAAAGGGTTAGTACCCAAAATATATAAAGATCTTATGGAACTCAACACCAAAACAAACAAACAAACAAACAAATGAAAACAACAACAACCCCACAAATAATCCAATTAAAAAATGAGCAGAAGACATGAAAAGACATTTCTCCAAAAAAATACATACAGATGGCCAACAGACACATGAAAAGAAGCTCAACATCACTCATCATCAGAAGAAAAAAAAAATCAAAACTACAATGAGACATCACCTCAAACCTGTCAGAATGGCTATAATCAAAAACACAAGAAACAAGAGTTGGAGAGGATGTGGAGAAAAAGGAACACTTGTGCACTGTTTGTGAGAATGCAATCTGGTTCAGCCACTGTAGAAGACAGTATGGAGGTTCCTTAAAAAATTAAAAATAGAATTATCACATGATCCAGTAATTCCACCACTGAGTTTTTGCCCAAAGAGTAAGTAAACAATAATTCGTAAAGATATATACACCCCCTGTTTATTGCAGCATTATTTACAAAAGCCAAAATATGGAAGTAGCCTAAGTGTCCATTAAGTGTATATATATACACTTAGTGTCCTAAGTGTATATATATAGAGATATATATCTCTATATTTATACACACACACACACACACACACACTCACATATATCACAATGGAATATTATTCAGCCATAAAGAAGAATGAAATTTTGGGCACCTGGGTGGCTCAGTTGGTTAAGCAACTGCCTTTGGCTGAGGTGATGATCCTGGAGTCCCAGAATCAAGTCCTGCATCGGGTTCTGTGCTCAGCAGGGTTCTGTGCTTCTCCCTCTGACCCTACCCTTTCTCATGCTCTCTCTCTCTCATTCTCTCTTCCTCAAATTAAAAAAAAATTAAGGAAAGAAAAGAATGAAATTTTACCATTTGCAATAACATGGGTGGATCTAGAGGATATAATGCCAAGTGAAATAAATCAGTCAGAGAAAGACAAATATCATATGATGTCTCTCATAAGTGGAATTTAAGGAGCAAATAAACAAGGAAAGAGACAGAACAAAATGCAGACTCCTAACTACAGAGAACAATTTGATGTTTAGTGGAGGGTAGAAGGGAGGGATGGATGAAAAGATGAAGGGGATTTAGAGTACATTTATCATGATGAGCATTGAGTAATATATAGAATTGTTGAATCATTATATTGTACACATGAGACTTATATAACATTGTATGTTAACTATACTAGGATTAAAATAAAGAAAATACAAGAAAGAAATTACAAATCAGCTACCATGTAACTGAAGCTTTGGCTTTTCATGTGTTAAATAAGAAAAAAATTTATACTGTCTTTCAGTACAGGGGCTGAAGATCACAGGGTAAAATCTTTTAGAGACTGACATGTACAAACAGTGGAAGAGCCCCTTAATTACCTTAGCTGTTACAGGATCTCCTTAATTTGCAATTATATTTCTTGCATTATCTTTTGATTTTGACCCTCTTTCTTTTTTCATCACTGAGAAAAATATGGTAATAAATAAACTGGCCAGAAAAATGTAAAATATTAATAATAATGTCAGAGATTTCCTAATTCCCAGTAAACTGAATTTTACTCAATTGTGTACTTACAAAACCAAAATATACACAATCATAAATTTTGACAATATGTAATCATTATGTTAGAGATGGTTAGTCAGTGGAAGTTACTTTATTTTTCATAAGAAGTATCTGGAGAAAATTCTTTAAGCCTTGTGTATTACTTTATACTCTGAACATTTGTGAATTTATATATAGATAGCTTAACTATTTATAAATATGTATATATACACTATATGGCCCAATGTATGTGTGTAATTTAGCTATATATATAGCTATTTAATACATAAACTATATCTACAATTTATGTATATACATACATATGTGTATCAAGATGCATATAAATATATATATCCATATATAAATATGTGTATTTGTTTATAGATACAAATGTACAATGTATGGGTATATTATATAATATTCATGAAGTAAATTTTATATCCAAATTTATTTTTAAAATAAAATAATAGATATAACTTAAAAGAATCATCTATCATCTTACAAGTGACAGCATTGGCTTTAAAGACCAGGGTCTTGCCATTGACTAGCTCTGTGCCTTTAAGCTAGTTTCCTAAAATTTCTGAAACTTCGTAAAAATTGCATATGATAAAATCCCTTTTTTTTTTCAGAGCTACAGTAAGGATTAAATAAGCTTATAAATGAGAGAAGAAAATAGCACAATCTCTTCTCAACGTAGACACTCAATTAATATTTGAACACTATTCCTCTTGGTCCAATCCCTGATTAATAATATCATTTTTATTGTAAGAAATTATTGTGTTATTGTGCACTTAAAAGAGATTACGAAAACATGTGGCAACTTATACAACAAAAATATAACAAGATAATTGTGAACTAAATTCTTGCTTTTTTTAACCTGAGTTTGATGAAGGGATATTATGTCTGAGCACAAGCTATTATTAATCAACTATTGTTTTTAAATTAAAAATAAAAATATCATATGATCCAATAATTCCACTACTAAGCATTTACACAAAGTAAACACAAGCACTAACTGGAAAAGATATATGTACCCCTGTGGTTATCAAAGCATTACTTACAATAGCTAAGATATCCCAGCAACCTAAGTGTCCATAGATAGATGAGGGGATAAAGATGTGGTATACACACACACACACACACACACACACACAAAAGATTAGTATACAGCCATAAAAAGGATGAGATCTTGTCATTTGTAACAACATGGATGAACCCAGCAGGTATTATACTAAATGAAATAAATCACACTAAGAAAGACAAATACCATATGATTCTACTCATATGCAGAATCTGAAAAATGAAACTAATGTACAAATAAACAAAAAATAGAATCAGATATGTAAATATATAAAACAAATTGATGGTTGACAGAGGGAAGGAAGTCGGAGAATGATCAAAATGAGTGAAGTGGAATGAGAAATACAGGCTTCCATTTATGGCATAAATAAGTCATCAAGGTATGAAAGGTACAACATGGGGAATCTAGTCAATGGTATTGTTAAGAGCGTAATATAATGACAGAGGGTAGACAGACTTAGGGTGAGCATAGGATAATGTACAGAGATATTGAGTCACTATGTCATATACCTGAAACTAGTGTAACATTGTGCATCAACTATTCTAAAGTTTAAAAAAATTAAACCAATTTTGTTTTCCTACTTCTCTGTTTCAAATTATCTTACACTATGCTTCAAATTAACTAAAATAATTTAATCCATCCCCTATGTTCGATATCCTTTCAATTTACCTTTCAACCACCACTTGTATTCTTAGTTATCTAAATATGCTAATCTTGAATAGCTATGTCATAATAACTATTCCTTCAATGCTGGAGATCTAATTAGACTCCATATCCTCAGTGTTAGGTAGGGACACTCCTGCTCCTGACTTTGAGGAAAAGTACTCAGAAGTCCATGTAGGATACAGGAATTTGCTCAGGCACTAGTTTGTGTATGTTAAATTCTATATTAAGTTGAATGCTAACTGAAAATTGCACACAGCTCCTGGTCTTTCCTGTTAGGCTTTCTAGCATTTGTGAACACCACATTGAGCAGTGTGGACACTACAAATCTCATTGTCATCATATACCTTTGTTTTACTAGGTTACAAATACAAAGTAAGTTAATGTTTCCAAATTCTAAGGTAATGTGTAATTTCCTCTTATGCATCTTTAGATAATTTCTTTTCTTTTCTTTTCTTTTTTTTTAAAGATTTTGTTTATTTATTTGACAGAGATGACAAGTAGGCTGAGAGGCAGGCAGAGAGAGAGGAGGAAGCAGGCTCCCTGCTAAGTAGAGAGCCCAATTCGGGGCTCTATCCCAGGACCTTGGGACCATGACCTGAGCCAAAGACAGAGGCTTTAACCCACTGAGCCACCCAGGTGCCCCTTATTTCTTAATTATCATTAATACTTATTATTCATTTATCATGTATTAAACAAACATTTGATATGTACCTGTTATGTCCCAGTCACTGTTTTAAGTGTTACTAACACTACTGTTCACAGTTTCTTTCATTTTTAAGATTTTATTTATTTATTTGACAGAGAGAGACACAGAGAGCACAGCGAGAGAGGAAACACAAGCAGAGGGAGGGGGAGAGGGAGAAGCAGGCTTCTGGCCAAGCAGGGATCCAAGCAGAATCCTGGGATCATGACCTGAGTCAAAGGCAGAAGCTTAATGACTGAGCCACCGAGGCACCGCAACTGTTCACATTTTTAACAGAGAAATAATGTACTAATGCTCAGGAACTTATTTTTAAATATTATGGATGATTTATTTATTTATTTTTAAAGATTTTATTTGTTTGTCAGAGAGAGAGTGAGCACAAGCAGGAGGAGTAACAGGCAGAGGGAGAAGTAGTCTCACTTTTGAGAAAGGAGTCCAAAGTTGGATTAGATCCCAGAACCCCAGGATCATGACCTAAGCCAAAGGCAGAGGCTCAACTGACTGAGCCACCCAGATGTCCCTACTTTGGATTGTTTAATGCAACCAGCAAATACCATAAAAACTTTAATGACACAAAATGTCCAGCTTTTCAACAGTTCTTATTTTCTACTGAACTATCATCTTAAATATCATTAAATATGGAATAAAAGTTGCATGACTTTGGGACACCTGCCTGGCTCAGTCGGTTAAGTGACTGACTCTTGATGTCAGCTCAGGTCATGATCTCAGGGTCCTGTGATTAAGCCCCCTGACAGGATCTGTGCTGAGCGATTCTCTCTCTCCCCCTCTGCCTCTGCCCCTCCACCTGTTCACGCTTACTCTTCCTCTCAAAATAAATAAATAAATAAAATCTTTTTAAAAAAACCCTGCATGACTTCAGGAAATTCATTTTCATATATACTATATTTTGATATCACTTCCTTGACCCACCTAAAAGTACTGTAAAAAAATTAAATTTTAAAAATATATAATAAACCTATGGAGCACCTGTGTGGCTCAGTTGATTAAGTTTCTGACTCTTGATTTCAGCTCAAATCATGATCTCAGGGTCATGAGACCTTCCATATGGGGTTCCACGCTCAGTCTCTCTCCCTCTCCTCCTCTCCTCCATGCTCCTCCCCAGCTCTCACTCTCTTTCTCTCTCAAATAAATAATCTTTAAAATATATATTAATTAATACATACATGATATAAATGTATTTGTATAAATTCATATATGATAAATCCTAGAATATATATTGTAACACAGAATAGAATTGTTAATAGCATAGATTCTGTAACTTCATTAGTAACTCAAGTCCCAGTCTTTGAGCTCATACTTGAAGGATTATTTTTGGGACAAACTAAACTGGGAAAGTGGTGGGTCTATCTCTCAATGGGACAGCATTTCACCCTTATGTTCTTAATATGAACCATCACATATCTCAGTTTCATGTTTTAATACTCTTCATAGTAGCTCCTCATAGTATTCTTCATAGGAAAAATAGATGTGTTTTACTAAAAAAAATAACTAAAAACCACTGATCTGGTATTAGAATAAGGGGTTAATATTAATATCAGTTTTCTACTGTTATGGAATAGTTCTAGATTATAGACTAAAATAATTTGGGTTTGATTTAACAGTAGTGTTAAAGATTATTTGGAAATCAGTCAGTGATTGTATAACAAAGTGAGACATAGTATGGCTCTAAACCATTGTCATAATATGTTGGTATGCACTATATGTACAATTAATCAACAATTTGAATTACATCACATTTTCACATCTCCTAAGCCACTGCTAACTAAAAACATTTACATATCATGTATCTCTTTTATCTGTTAGTTTATTACACATAATTGAAAAAATGCTCTATATCTTTCATAAGGCAATGTCAGCATTTGGGGATTTTTTGCCTTATTACATCATAAGCACTTCAACAGCAGCGCAGTACAAATGATTATCTTTTTATTACAAATGAAGAAGTTGTCTTGAGGTCAATTAACTTTCCCAGGGTCATACAGCAAGAAAAAAAAATGTTTCTTATTTCCTTCAGTAGATTTTAATATCCTCAGCAACACTTTCTATACACTTAGCATGGTGCTTCAAAAAAATGTGGAGTCGATAAATCTTCTTGACTGACTAATCTTTAAGTGAAGCTGATTGTAGCAACTCTAACCTAGTAAGATTAGCATACCATTTCCCTAATTTTATTTTTCCAGTCATAATAAAATAGTGGAGGAAATACACTAATTAAGTCTTACAGAATGTTCTTGAAACTAATAGCAAGGAGCATCAAAGAGGAAACTCCTTGCTCAGAGATAATAGAAAATACCTACTACCCTGAATCTCATCTATAAAGAAACAGTGACACCTACGATATAAATTAGATCTTGCAGAGCTCACTCCTAGGTTCAGACCTTGGGGAACACTAAGTTTTACTTTCTGAAAGCTGAAACCAATACTACTTTCTTAGAACTTTTTTTTATAGCATTCTAAATGTAGTTTGACAAAAATTGTTCAGGAAGGTTGGGCAAAGAGTAGTAATTGATGCACTGTGTTTTTGAAGAGACTGATGTGCAAAGGATAGGAAAAGTTGAGTGTCGATCTGCTCCACTATTATTAACCTTGTCTTTGGAAGGGAAATAAATGCTCAGTCACCATGGCCTATAACATGCAGGCCTCTTGGGTCCAGGCCCTTCTTTCTGCTAGTCCAGAACTAAAATACACACAAATATATTTGAGGCTAAATGATGGTAAGTATTTTCAAACAACATATCTAAATCTGTAATTCTTAGTGTTGCAGGCACCAGGCTTTTTTCCTCATAATATAGCAAACAAACAAAGCGTGCTGTCCTCAAATAAATTTGAATTGATCCCACTCAAGATAATGATAATCTGAAAGAAACTCTACATTGAAATGATGCTAAAATAGGTGAAAAATTACCAAAAAAATGACCAAAAAAGTAAAACTATTGAAATTCACATGCATAGTGAAAAAAATGTTTTGCATTGACTTTGGGAAATAAACATAAAACAAACAGAATTCAAAGAAAATATAATAGGAAAACACCATTTCCAAAAAACTGAACTGGCACATCTAGGAACAGACATGAAAAGTAAAAATAGTAGAAAATGGGCCATTTACAAAGTATTTAGAAAATAAGCTCTGTGGAAGATAAAGTCAGGAACCAGAAGAATAGACATGACATATGAAAGCAGAATATGACATAGAAAATGAAACATTTAAAGTTGTTTAGGAAAAAATGGTAAACTGATGCATATTTTTTAAATCAAATCAAATCAATATTAGATGACTACTTAAAAATCAAAGTATATTTTTCTAAAATAAAGTAATATCTATATTGATAGTTTGAATATTATGCAGTGTTCCAAAGGGATAATAGTATTATATGATTGCAGAAAGATAGGTATGTTTTAACACACACACATACACACACACACCTGAAACAAAACATTACCAAACAAAATCCAAAATTATAAAAAGAGAATGCTCTAAGACTACTTATTTTAAAAACGAAAGGCTAAATTAATATTAGAAAGTCTATAAGTGCATTTTATCACATTAATTGATAAAAGGAGCATCTAACCATTTTACTAGGTGTAGAAAAAGCATATGTAAAATTTAATATATAGTCATTTTAAAATATCTAATTGTCTTAAGGGTACTTTCTTAACCTGATGAAGAGCACCATAAAAGCCTACAGAAACACAGCACAATAAATGTAGACTTGTTGGAAATATTTTTCTTTAAATCAAGGTTGTAAGTTTGCTCACTACCACCACTTCCAGTAAATATCACTTTGAAAAGCATGGCCTGTACAGAAAATAAAATAAAATAAAATAAAATAAAATAAAATAAATAAATTCATAAGGATTAAAATTAAAAAAAAATGTTATTTATAGAGGTTACAAAGTCTTCAAGGAATGTATTGGTAATTTTATAGAACTAAGAGATGAACTTAGAAGGTAGGCGGAAGGTAGGTGGATATAAGTGAAATACAAAAGTCAACTGCATTTCTACACACCAGATCAAAACAATTAGAAAGAAAAAATGTAAAAAGAAGGCTATTTTGTACCTTTTGATCAACAAATTCCCATTTCTTTTACCTCTATCCCTACAAAACACCATTCTTCCCTGCTTCTATGTATTTGACTTTTTTAGATTCCACAAATAGGTGAGATCCTGTAGTTTTTTTCTTTGTGTGCCTGGTTTCTTTCACTTAGTATAATGGTACAAACTTGCAATTATGTGAAATGAACAAGTCTAGAGATCTAATGCGAAGTGTAGTAGCTATAGTCAATAGCAACATAGGAAGGATATTTCTTCATTGACTACATTTTCAGAGTTTGAGGTTGAAGTTCTTACAGTGCAATTACTATGCAAGTTTGTAGGCAATGTTATTTCAAATAAAATATGTCTAATAATAACTAAAGGAATAAGATAAAAAGAAAAAGATGGAGAAACAAAAGAAAATAAAACAATGATTTCCTTAAAATTTTCTATATTATTTCCTGTGTCTTAAAAAAACAATTCTGTCTAAAATGAGTCTGGTAATGCATGTCTTAACTAACTTCAATTTGTGGAACACATACTGCCATTGGTTATTTTAAAGAGTGATTTTTTTTTTCCTTACTTCAGTAGTCTTGAATATGTACCTGGGGTAAGGTGAGGAAAACTATTTAGCCTCAGAAGTCCACTTTTACGTATGCTTCTATTTAAACCCAGTGGCATCCCATAAGCTAGCAACATAATTAGGCTGGGATTAGGCCAAACCCTCCAGATTTTCATAAACCTGATGTTCTCAAATTCCTAACAGAATGGTTGAAATCAAGTGAACTTAGGAAAGTCAAAAAAGAGAAAAGTTGAATTTCCAAGCACCCTATGGCATCAGTAATAAAGTTAAAAGGTTGTGCAATTGCATACATAAAATTTATTTTGTTTTGCTCACTTTTAAAATAATTAAGAAGGAAAACAGTGGAGACAATAATTTCTGGATTATGTTAGTATAGTATTAGCTCATCAATTCCTTCTGAGGAAGAACCAATAGTTGGTATAGAAACAATGATTAAAATAAAAGAAATAGATATATCTAGTCTATAATAGAAAAAAAATGATAGCTTCTAATTTCAGCCATTTTCTGACACTAAATACATGAATAAAAACATGTGCCTTGGTACAGAAATCTGTTGCCAGATTCAGAGAAACTACTCATCCTATGCATTCAAATATACACTAGAATATGTCTATTTTGTATCCTGCTGTACTTTTTATTTTACTTTTAGGCATTATGCATAATTTAGGGAAAAGATAATTATAGGTACATAAAGTCTCTTGGGATGTGATGTTATGCCTTACTTCAGAGCTCTAGTTGGGAAAGTAGCAGGAGTTGGTGAGAAAACTAAAAGCATATGAATAAGATAAAGACAGAAAACATAAACAACAATATTAGCTCCCAGGTCTCATATGTTTAGCAAAATATGAAATTAAAACAATATTGTAATTATTTTAGGCAAAACATGAATGCTTCAAACAACCTGAGTCTTCTCCCTTCATTCCAGCTTAACCCAAATTTCTTGTGTGGGTCCTGGTATCATTTGAGATTGAGATCTCTCAAAAAAACAAACAAAACAACTTCTAAGTGGTACTTATATTACAACAGCAGGTGTGATGACTTGATTATGGTAAGTGTTCGATAGTAATTTATAAATATAAATTAAATCTGTAATAGCTTGTTGTCACTATGCCATCAATTAAGTATTTGAGCAAAAGTAATATAAGAACATAAATTAACTATAAAACATACTACACAGCTTCTCCTGAATCAATCAATAATCTTTAACACTCAGAAAATGTTTCTCTCATTTTTCTTCGGTAAAAATAAAGAAGGCAATTTATCTTGATTCAGAAATAAAACAATAACAGAGGATAAGAAGAATTTAGGAAAATTCCAAAAGAGATTATTCTCTTTTAAATAATTCAGTGTGGAAATGAATTGGGTTTAGTGTGATAATCTCTCTGAGAGATCTCTAAAATGACAGAGTATAATTTAAGGCATCTGGGACTACTGATTAAATTATCAATGACAAGCTAAAAAGGGTTACTGCTGACTCTGAACCTAAAAAATTTGTCTATATACGTCATTTTTTTAAAATCCCCAAAAAGAATGTGCAGGACATTTGGTTTTGTTGTGTGCTTTCTTTATAGGTCACAGACATGGCTTGATATGCATATTCATTAAGAAAGCATCAATTAAGCAGAGTGAGTTAAATGAAGTATGCTAATATGCAATGATTCTAAACTACCACAGGGTGGTAGGAGATTCACTTTCCACAACATTTATCTAATTGGCAGAACTAACTGCTTTGCTACACTTCTACCACATTCAAATCCCTTATTAGAAACTATATCATTGTTACTGCTCAATAAGTGTGAATAAAACCTCAGAGGCAAAATTATACTTTAGGATATGCTATACTTAAACAAAAGTCCAATTCAACTAAAAAGAATGTGTGAATACATTAATTTGGTTTCCTTTATTTGTTTGTGTGTTTTCTTTTTTTTTTCTTTTTATTTGTTTAAAAGACAATTTATCTTTAATGATTAATGCAAAGGAAGTTCACAAGATACTTGTAACAAATTTAATACAGTATTTATTTATTAAGCCATTTAAATGATTATTTCATCAAAACATTCCCCAATATAGAAATATACCTGTATATGTTATTAAATAAGAATTTTATTTATTTATTTATTTATTTTTAGATTTCACTTATTTATTTGACAGATAGAGATCACAAGTAAGTAGAGAGGCAGGCAGAGAGAGAGAGGGGGAGGCAGGCTCCCCTCTGAGCAGAGCGCCCAATGCGGGGCTCCATCCCAGGACCCTGGGACCACGACCCAAGCCAAAGGCAGAGGCTTAACCCACTGAGCCACCCAGGTGTCCCTAAATAAGAATTTTAGATTTGGAAACAAATTAACAAATATGTGTGGGCCAAATCTTTTATTTTATAAGTATATAAAATAAGACTAGCATATGTTACAAAGATCACACAATTTTTGAAATAATTAACTCAATCAATTTAATCTGTGTTTTTAAAGTTTTTATTTAAATTCCAGTTAGTACACAGCAATACTAGTTTCAGCTGTACAATATAGTGATTAACACTTCCATACATCACCTGGGGCTCATCACAGCAGGTGTATTCCTTAATTCCTATCCCCTATTTCACCCATTCACCCACTTAGTTCCCTCTGTAACCATCAGTTTTTTCTCTACAGTTAAGAGCCTGTTTCTTGTTTTTCCTCACTCTTTTCTTCCTTTTGTTTGGTTTCTTAAATTCCACATATGACTGGAATCGTATGGTATTTGTCTTTCTCTGACTTATTTCGCTTAACATAATACTCTCTAGATCCATTCATGTCACTGTAAATGGCAAGATTCCATTCTTTCTGATGGCTGAGTAATATTCCATTGTGTACTTTTGTGTGTGTGTGTGTGTGTGTGTGTGTACACACACACACATATACATATATAACTACACATACATATATAACATATCATATATATATACATATAAATATGCATATGTGTGTGTGTGTATGTGGCTGTATGTATATGCACATACACACACACTGACCACCTCTTCTTTATCCATTCATTTATTGATGGACACTTGGACAGTGTCCATAATTTGGTGCAATGTTGAATCATAGGGTAGTTCTATATATGTTCTATATGAGCCACATATAAAGAAAAGACATAAGAATACATTGAAATAAATGAGAGAAGAGTGCAAAAGTTGAAGACAGAACTTTGTGAATTGCCAGAATGTGGAAATGAGTGAAAAGAACCAAAACTGAGCTGCTACAATGAAAACTAAAATAATATATTGTAGATCGCCCAATAAGATTGTCATCTCCTCTTCCAAGCCTCCACACATGTAGCTCCCTAACTAGGTTGGGAACTCCTTCATCATCTTTTCTACAGATATACTTAATAATTTATCTTACTGAACAAAATAACTCTTGCTATACAGGATATATTATATAACCCATATGGTGTTCAAAGATATCAAAAGGCTTTAAAATGTTATGTAGATATTCTGAATGTCATTAGTGGTAAGTATGGATGAGGAAGTTTAAATCATTCTGTCAAATCAAGAATAATGAGATAAAGATATCAAATTTTACAGAAAAATTTTTCCTATAGGATCATGATCCTTGTTTTACTCATATATGGGAAAAAATTAGTAATATGCCCAAACTTACTGATTTGCTGTGAATATACATCTATACATTTTTCCAATCACTAACAGTGTATTTTCAACTCATTATTCTACAACCAATAACATTTTAAATTTAATTAATATCAAATCTTATTATCTGGAAGTTTTATGAATACTTGAGTGTCTACATTTTAATGCCTTCCATGATAGATAAAATGTATAAAGAATAATATCTTAGAAGATTTTTTTTTGCTTAAACAAAGAAATAAAGAATCAAAAATTTCTGCCTATGTGTGAATTTAATATACCACAATCACCTAAGCACTCTGCCTGGAGGCAGTTTTCTGACATGAGTACAGAAAGGGACCCCAAGCAAAACAAAGAGAAGTCACTTTCTTGTGGAATCAGCATATAAAATTTGGGTAGGCTAAGAAGCCTGGAATTTGTGGGAAAAGATACCAGAGAAGCTAATCAGCATAGATCATTATGGAAAAGAAAGACACTACAAACACTTATGAACTGTGAGAGTCACAGTACTCACACTTTGAAGTAGATAACTCAACATTATTATCCATATTATTATTCATTTTGATTTAAAAATTCAATTTATTTTAAATCAAAGTCCTCATATTATTTTTTATAGGATTTGGCAAGCTGATTTTAAATTGTATATGGAAATGCAAAGAAACTAAAATAAAATAATTTTAAAGGAAGAAAAAATAGAAGTAATTTTCTAAGTACAAGAGAGAATATAAAGCTACATTTTTAAAAGAATACAGAATTGGCTCTCAGATACACAGATAGATTAAAGAACCAGAAAAAATCCAGAAATAAACCTATGACTACATGGTCATTTTTTTCTTTTTTTCTTTTTTTTTTTTAATTATTTTATTTTATTTTATTTATTTGACAGAGAGACATCACAAGTAGGCAGAGAAGCAGGCAGAGAGAGAGAGAGGAGGAAGCAGGCTCCCTGCTGAGCAGAGAGCCCGATGCGGGACTCGATCCCAGGACCCCGAGATCATGACCTGAGCCGAAGGCAGCGGCTTAACCCACTGAGCCACCCAGGCGCCCTATGGTCATTTTTTTCTTTAAGAAAAGTACACTTAGTCACACTAGTGTAGAAAAGAAAGTCTTTACAATGAACAGTGCTGAAAAAACTATTTACAAGGAAAAAATAATCTAGGCCCTACATTACCTCATACATATTATGTCAAAATAAATTATATAGCTAACCTTAAAAGATAAAAATGTAAAGGTATCTGGCTGGCTCAGTCTGTGAAGCATTCGACTCTTGATCTCACGGTCATGAGTTCAAGCCCTAGATTGGGTGTAGAGTTCACTTAAAAAAAATATGTATATAAAACTGAAGGAAGAAAATTTAGGAAAAATCTTCATGATCTTGAGATAGACTTCTTAAACAGAACATAGAACACAATCATGTTTTATTAAAATTCAAGTCCTCTGTTCTTTAAGTCTACATACTCAGAGTAAATATATATATGTATATGCATATATATATATTTACAATAAATATATTTACAATAAATATATATTTATAATAAATTTATAGTTACAATAAATATATTTATATTTACAAATATATACCATGTACATAAGGTATATATTTGATATTTTTTATTGAGTATATGCAAAATTTCATACAACTTAAAAAGACTACAAAAACAAAATTTTTAACAGGACAAAAATTTTTTTATAGATTTTATTTATTTATTTGACAGAGAGATCACAAGTAGGCAGAGAGGCAGTCAGAGAGAGGGGGAAGCAGGCTTCCCTGCTGAGCAGAGAGCCCGATGTGGGGCTCGATTCCAGGGCCCTGAGATCATGACCTGAGCAGCAGGCAGAGGCTCAACCCACTGAGCCACCCAGGTGCCCCAACAGGGCAAAATTATTAAGTAGACTTCAAAAATAAGATACACAAATGACCAATTAGCACAAAACATATTCAAACCCATTTATCATTGGTGAAAAGTGGTTATCATGTCTTAGCAAGGATGTGGACCAACTTGAATTCTCATATGTTGCGAGCACTGTATGGATAGAACATCTACAGCAGGCAAAAGTAAAGTGACAGAAAGCATAATGGAGGTAGTCTGGAGTTGTGTTTGAGTAGAGGTATTGATTGAAAAAGACACAACTGAACTTCTTGGTGGTACATAAATATGGTGTACCTTGATTGGGACGACAGTTAGACATACACATCTGTCAAAACTCATCAAACTGTACATTCAAAGTGGGTGCATTTTATTCTGTGAATAATATAGCTCTATAAACTTGATTTAAGATGTAATAAGTATTTAAAATGTCTAACCGGGGGTACTTGGGTGGCTCAGTTGTTAAGCAGCTACCTTCAGCTCAGGTCATGATCCCAGGGTCGTGGGCTAGAACTCCGCATCCGTCTCCCTGCTCAGTGGAGAGCCTATTTCTCCTTCTCCCTCTGCCTGCTGCTCTGTCTACTTGTGCTCTCTCTGTATCTCTCTGTTAAATAAATAAATAAATAATCTTAAAAAAAGTAAATAAAAAATAAAATGTCTAATAGTAGGACTTTTGAACCAGTTTTAATATGTTTCTTATGTTTCAAAGGTATATATAAATTTCACTTCAGTTAAAATAAATATTCAATTAACATAAACTACTGATTTGAGTCATATTTTAATTTTTTTAAATTAAGATAAATATCAGCATATGAGTGATCTACATGGTAGAGGTGAGAGTCTGTGCTATACTTTAGCTCACCCAGATATGTACCAATGAATATGAGAAGAAGAAAAATGCACACTATTAATTAGGGCATGCCTACCACACTCCAGGGTTTTATTCAGCATTATTCAGTCCCCAGGTAAAGCATTAAGGTCTGACCTACTCTATGTCTGTACAAGCATTGATTTGTTACACTAAGTTAGACAGTATAATCAAAGAGCAAAGTCAGAAAGAATCATCAGCTCCTTGCAAAAGATGAAAGCGCTGTTGTTAGTCATACTATTGATGGCATCACTAATGTAGTTAACAACTAAACTTAGAAACTAAGCAAAAAGATTTATCTTTATCACATTTGCCTTCATGATTATATTTCTTTGGAAAAGGAGGCTGCTAATTATCTGTCATATGTGTGTATTCAAGATTTCTTTCTTTGTTTTTTCTTTCCTCCTTTCTTCCAAATCTGATTTTACAAAAATAAATTTTGAAGCTATATATCATAACCTTCTTCCACCATAACACACCCAATAATGACATAGTATGGGTAGAATTTTAGACAATTTTTTCAATTTATTAAACAATCACACCCACTTTAAAATTACGACAGAGAAAGAGCAATAGGCATATATTTCAGAAACAAATTTATACATGCAACTAATTCATTTAATGCCCAGAAAGGGAACACATACACACATGCCAAAGTCATTGTCAAAATCCTTTAAAAAGCACAAAGTGCTAACTTAACATAATAAATATTCATTGGTACTATCTATTACCAGAAGTAGCACAAAGCCCTTGATTATCAAGTTTTAGAATGTTTCCATTGTTCGATTGTGAGATATTATGGAGATTGAATGAAAACATCCCCTGTATTAACAAAGGGAGAATTATATTGGCTATTCTGAAAAGTCAAAATAATTAGAGGATTTTGTGCAGAAAACCTGAAATTTTTCATTCATGTTAAAATTTGAAACAAATACTGAACTGCTATTCTGGGTAAGTACTGTCTTTCAAATGGTAATTTCTATTTCATAGTATTTAAAAACTATTAGTAACATTAGAGTTCATGTAGGACCTTCAAATCAGCAAACACTGTTACACGGGAAGAAATTGGAATATTAAGTAGATGAACATTGTTGAACTACTCCAAATACTCCAGCTTTTTGAAATTTGTTTTTAAAGGATTTGTTTGTTCCTCTCCTTGGTGGAACTGTAACTATCCATTACTCATACAAGTCCATACTTCTAGGATAAGATAAGAAATACATGTTTCTTTCTACATAAATAGTCCTTTCAACTCTGTAGGTCACTATGATGTCTTGAACTTGTAACCTCTAGGCTGTCCAAAGTGAACATGATACGCTGGAGCAAGCTTGGAACTCAATGCTAAATTTTCAGGAATTTTGCTAACATTTGACATCAGGTTGGTGGCTTGAAATTGATCATGGCACAGTATTATTTTACACCATGATAACTAACAAATGCTACACATCAGAACTTCCCTCTTGCTGACCTTCAGCTGGTTATTAATCACTTATCAACACATCAGTGATTATATCCCATTTCAAAAGAGAGAAAAAGAAAAAAAGAGAAAAGAAAGGAAAAGAGAAGATGGAAGGAAGGAAGGAAGGGAGGAAGGGAGGAGGGGAGAAATGGAAGGAGGAAATATTTAACCATTCAACTATTTAACCAACATTCTTATAATTCCTAAAAGTAATCTTTAAGGGTTTTTAAAATATAATTTAGAAAACCATATTAAAATGTAAGACTTCTAAAAATATCATTTAGAATATGAAATTAGTTTTTCAGTAACATTTTCTTCATCTCCTAAATGATGATAACATTTTTTACTACTCTGTAAACATTATTTTCAGAAGAGAAAATTCATGCAAATATATTTCAGAGAAAAAAATAAAAGATTTCCTGTCAAAAACCATATATATCTTCATCCATAAGATGAGAAGGGTGAGGTGAGCATTATATATTGCGAATAAAATCTTATTTAGAAAACTATAGTAACTACATTTATTTCCATGATAACCCTAGCAGTCTTCTAGTTTTGTTCTTTTTTCAGGAGTCCTCCCTTAGAATAAACGTCCTACTAAAATGTTAAGTATTGTGATGGTACTGCATTATTTTTTTCTTCAATATACTTCCACGACTGTAGATTTGTAAATAATTCCTAGACAGTAATACTTGCCCTTAGCCTTATAACCACTGTCTCCATTTCAATCAACATTTCTATACCAACATTTAATAGGGAATAGCTATTATAACAACCGTTAGGCTAGTTCTGAAATAGACATCAATGATATATAGATAGAAAAGTCACGGTTCATGAATTAAGGAATTGATATTTAGATAGGAAAACTGTCAAGAAAAGAGATGATTATATAGCAGCGTTCACATATTAACTCACAATACAACTAGAAATTACAGATGAAATAAAGATCACTGATTTTTGTTTATTTTAATACTATTCCCCCCCAATTCTCTATCAATAAAATCACTAGGAGAATAAAGATAATTAACTAAATATCCCTATCAGATTATAACATGTGGGATAATATAAACATTTCCTGAGGAAAGTACTCTCACTTAGAAAAAAGAAAACACACTTAGTTTTGCCTCTTTTCCTAAAATAAGGTCATTCACTCATTCATTCATTTATTCAGGGAGTGGACCATACTTATGCATCCATGTAGAAACTAGGGGTAGGGACAAACTGATTCCATGTTAGCATTTGGAGATTTATTGTCTTCTGTCACATATCTTTGAGAAAATTCCTTTTATCATATAGGCATGGAATACCCTGCTGGAATCCCTAGTTAATTTTGACAACTAATACCATTATAGTTGATCTTTTTAACTTACACAGGGATAGGTAGTGCCTTTTAAATGACTTGCTTTCCACCTGAAATGGAGCTATCCTCAGGCTCCCCAGTGTCCCTCAGAGGTCCAGTCTTTAGTAGGTCAAGCATGCTGTTCTCTGTAGTTCCATGCTATACTTACACCCATTAATCTTCCTTTTTATATCACAATCCTATAAGCTTGGAAATGAAGCAAATTATTGTATTTCCTCTATGCCATCTCCTTTACCATCAAACATGCCAAATTCTCTTCAATAGCAGGAAAATATTTGATCTAAACTGAGCCCATATTATACTGAATTGGGATATAAATAAATATGAAAAATATTCAAAGACAAAAACATGTTTGCAAAGAGTTTGTGTATTATATAATATTGTTATTTAATGTTACTGTCTACTTTTTCTCTGTAATTTTCCCTTAAGCAATAGAAATTTTAGGTTAGATTGGGTAAGGTTTTTATACACAGAAAAGTTGACCAAAAAATGCACTATTAATAATTTAAAACTTGTACATACATTTGGTAATTGATGGAAATCCAAACTGGGGGGTGGGGAGGAACCGAAGATTTCCCAGAAAAACTAAGCCCTGAGATAAATCCTGTAAGCTTGTAGGACTTACCCAGGTAAAAAAGCAAAGATGTCTGGAACAAAAGTATAACATCAAACTGTACCAGAGCAGGAAAGTATTATAGTTGTGGGAAAATACAAGGGTTTCACTGCGGCCAACATGCAGTATCTGAGGACTGGAGGAAAAACAGTGAGGCTGGAGAAACAAGTAAGGCAAGATTAGGATATGTTTTAGGTATTATTCAGTGAATATATGTTGGAGTCTCTAACCAAAAAAGATAAGTCACTTAGGTGCCATAATGTATTCAGGTTATATTTTAAAACTATTTTTGAAGGAAGGAGAATGGACTTGGGGAAAAGCACAA
Source organism: Mustela erminea (assembly GCF_009829155.1). Classification (NCBI taxonomy): domain Eukaryota; kingdom Metazoa; phylum Chordata; class Mammalia; order Carnivora; family Mustelidae; genus Mustela; species Mustela erminea. Next base: position 42,025,012 of record NC_045628.1, on the reverse strand, counting down.
GTAAGAGTAGAAATAGAGGGGCCTGGGTTTGAAATACATATGTTTAATGTGTAGTATCTATTCCCCACATATTTGAATCAGACTTTAAAAGAATACAGTCAGAAGTGGAAGGCAATGGTTGATTATGTTTAATGAGAACTTCAAGAAGAAAGATAATTGGTTGGCAGAGGGTGTTAGAGAATATAAAACACTGACATCATTATTTTTGTTGTAAAGGCAATAAGAAAAGTTAATATATAAGTAAGATTCAATAAGCGAGAAATAATACAGAGCCTTAGTCACATGATGTTAATATCCTCATTAGATTAGATTAGCATATATTCTGCATCTTGGTCATCCTAAAATTCAGTCCTGGTTAGCTCATTTGCTGAGAAAGGCAATGTACTTCCCTGGAAGAGTTACTTTCACATTTTATAGACTGTAACTCAAATCTTCTATTTTGAATGTTTATTGTGGGAGTCTCATTATACATTATAGAATCATATATATCTCATGCATTAGATCTCTAGACTTATTCATCCCACATGACTGTAATTTTGTAAACTTTGATCAACATTTACCCATTTTCCCTAACTTTCAGCCCCTGGTAACCACCATTTTACTTTCTGCGTGTGTGTATTTAACTTTTTAGATTCCTCATGTAAGTGAACTTAGGTGATATTTGTTTTTCTGTGTCTGGTTTATTTCACTTAGCACAATATCCTACAGTTTCATCCTATTGGTTTAAATGGAACGTTTTCCTTCTAAAAAAGAAGATGTTAAAAAAACATCTGAACAGTATCCCAATGGTGGTGTATATGTGTGTGTGCATGTATATAAATCACTTTTTCTTTATCCATTCACCCATCGATGGACATTTAGGTTATTTCCATGTCTTGGCTTTTGTGAATAATGCTGCAATAAGCATGGAGGCACTCATATGCCTTGGAGTTATTCTTTTTGATGTTACTATAAATTGGATTGTTTCCCTGATTTCCTTTTTCAATAGCTCACTGTTGGGGTAAAGAAATGCAACTGATTTTTGTATTTTGATTTTAACCTCTTTCAATATTAAATGCTCTATTTAATTATACTTTAATATTCTACATTTCATTTTTGAAGCATTAGGAATGCTACATGCTTGATTTCCATGGTAGTCTTAATTTTATATCTCTTATAACAATGTTAATCTTCAATGGCACTTTTCAATTTAAAAACCCAATACTAAATTACACATAGTTCTAATATAGGGACTGGACTCTAAATTTCTTGAGTGCAAACACTAGGCCATTTCTTACTTGAATTCCTAAGAAGAGAATGTTTTCTACCACATAATATGTTCCCAATAAATGTGTACTAAATGGTGGAAACTCAGGCCACAAATACTAAAAAAGAATGTCAAAGCTAAAATATATTAATTTTCTAGTAATTATTCATTTTTTCTATTTGTATCTCAGAAATGTCAACATTCTGTAGGAAAGATCTACAACTTATTCTTTTTTTATGCAAAAGAACATTGAAATACTAACCGAAAATCTAGCTAAAACATAACCAGTTTCAAAGTTATTCCTACCTAAACACACTTTTAATCTAAGCCAAGATTCATTTACAGGCTTCTATCTTCAAAAGAATACTATTTCTTAAAGTGCTTCATATGCTAGACACTGAAATAAATATCTCACATGTATAACTATACTTAAATATCATCTAACATTATAATATGGGTTCTACTTCTCACATTGAATTAGCAATGAAAAAAAAAAAGTGGGGAGGGGGTTTGGGAGAAGGGGTTGGGATTATGGACATTGGGGAGGGTATGTGCTTTGGTGAGTGCTATGAAGTGTGTAAACCTGGTGATTCACAGACCTGTACCCCTGGGGATAGAGTATTATGCCTCCATCAGAAAGGATGAATACCCAACTTTTGTAGCAACATGGACGGGACTGGAAGAGATTATGCTGAGTGAAATAAGTCAAGCAGAGAGAGTCAACTATCATATGGTTTCACTTATTTGTGGAGCATAACAAATAGCATGGAGGACATGGGGACTTAGAGTGGAGAAGGGAGTTGGGGGAAATTGGAAGGGGAGGTGAACCATGAGAGACTATGGACTCTGAAAAACAATCTGAGGGTTTTGAAGGGACGGGGGGTGGGAGGTTGGGGTACCAGGTGGTGGGTATTATAGAGGGCACGGATTGCATGGAGCACGGGGTGTGGTGCAAAAATAATGAATACTGTTATGCTGGAAATAAAAAAAAAAAAAAAAAAGTGGAACCTAGTTGCGGAGGACCTTGTCCACATAACATAGCAAGGGGTAAATGGAACTGAGAAGTCTACCCATGTCCATTTCACTCCAAAGCATGTAAGTTTAAATACTATTCCAAATGAAAACATTAAAATTATAAATACCTCTATACTTGTTGGGGGGGGGAGTAAAGAACAGTTACACAAAAGATATGACCAAATGTAGCAAATCATATGACCATGATTTTCCAACGTCAGTTTCTACTTTTCTATATACTGTCTAGATGATGGTAGATTCCTATATTCTAAATATACAATTAAGGATAAAATTTATAGCTACACATATTTTTCTGAAAAATACCTTTTTAAAAGGAGTTGAAAATCACTGAACTCTCACTACTTTTAAATTTATTTTTAGGGGCGCCACCCTGCCTCTCTGTCTACCTGTGATCTGTCAAATAAATAAATGAAATCTTAAAAAAAAAAATCTATTTTTAGTATGGCAATTTTAAAGTTAATTGTTAGATATCTGTTTACTTCTTCATTTGATCTCACCTTAAGGATAGGAAACAAATTAGAATCATGGTAAATTTTTTTTTTCCTTTTTTTTTTTTTAAATTTATTTCCAGCATAACAGTATTCATTATTTTTGCACCACACCCCGTACTCCATGCGAATCATGGTAAATTTTGAGAGCTTGTTTGGAGGTTCTAGCAGGGGAGCGCAGCTACTCCTATACCCTTGACTGAAGAACGGTCCTCTCCTCTATAGGGGAAGGTCGTCCTCTTTGACCGAGGGCGCAGCTTCGGGAGGGACGCACTTGGAGCGGTGAGGGAGGAAGGGGACACCCGCCTACTCAGCCAGATCAGCCGAATCAACCCTGGCGATCAATGGGGTGACGGATGTCGCAGCCAGATCGCCCTCACATCCGAATCATGGTAAATTTTATAAACACTTCTAAAAAAATCACTGGATATAATCATGTCTCAGTCATCTAACCTGGAAATCTGGGATACATCTTTGTTTATTTCAGTTTTCTGGTTCCTTACATTCATAAGAATGAAACAATAATATTTAGATAGAGGAAAAGAATCTTGTCATGTTTGGGTATAGAGCTCATAGGGGATATCATTGCACAAAGGATTAACCTTTGGATTCTTTAACATACTGTACAATGTCCTTCACCATCAACTCCAACCTACTTTATTTTTTATCATCTGCCATTTTCCTCTGCTCTTGTTATAATCTGTGTTTCTGCCATTCCCTGAACATGTGCTACTTCATACTTCCAGGTTTTTATACATTCTGTTCTCTCATACTTGAATGCACATTTCCCACTTCTCTGCCAGGAGAATACAAACTTATTGCTTATGGCACAAATTAAAGGTTGTAAAGAATATATCTTCTGGACTAGGCAGAATTAACACTTTATCCTCTGAGACCACCACTTTGCAAACACATAATATAGTCTTCAGTGCACTCCATTATAAATGCAATTGCTTACAAAGCCACATTTACTCATTGAATCGTGTGTTCTGAATTGGAAAAAGCAATTTCTGATCAATTTTTTAGCTTTTTTTTTCATTTTTTAGCACTATACCTCACTTAGTAATTAAAGATTTTTGAACAGAATACTCAGAATAAAATTGTTATCTTAATTTTTTGTATTCTATGATCATTAGCACAATTCGTGAATAGAGTAGGCAGTTAATATATTTTTATTTTAATAAAGTGACAGAATATCAATGAATAGCTAATTAGAAATTGTGATTGACTATTAACATAAAAATTTCAAAATTTGTTAGAGCTATAAAGAAAGTTTAGAAAACCTGGTTAAATACAAATTCATCTGATGATACATTCACCTCTTACAACACTCAACAGTCTATATAAGGTTTATTTACTTCTTATTACTAAAATAATTTTTCTAGTTATCTTATCCTCTGATACCAAATCCTATTGTATAAAATATTACATGAATCAAATGTCTGGGTTCATTTTTTAAACAAGAATCATGTTTCTCCAGTGATGAAATGTCAACTTCTGTATTTCATACACTGTCAAATTTTCCATATTGCTTAAGAAAAGGTCTGAATAAACACATAAACCATGTCCTAAACTCTAAAATCTGAAAATTTATTAGACATCTAAAAGTGTATGCCACTCACTGACAGTATTTTGTCTTCACTCTGATATTCATAAAATGACTCAAAGAATCCCTTTGTCATAAAAGTCTGACAAAATAGAAAAAAAGAGAGTTGTCTAGTTAAAGACATCATAGAATTATGAGAGTAATAATATATGTTAGCTACAGTTATGTCACTAATTCATTATGGCTTATGATTTATTCTTATTTTACCTTATTTTCATAAGGACTTATGAGTGGATTGCCAGAAAATATTACTTACACTACAATCATGAATCATTATAACAATATTTATCAAGTACACAGCTATGACCATTGTGTTGGTAAAATCTTGCAACATTTTGTTTTCCTTAGTACATTGGCAAATGATGATAACCCAAACTTAATAGTGACTTGACTTCAGCCTTTCTTAAGAATCATACTGCCCCATATCAGTTCAAATCCTTAGACTCCTAGAGTTATAGGCTTCCTGAATTCCTGACTTTCTGGTTGTCCTAGTGTATCCATTTTATGTGTGTCACATTGACCTCGTCTAAGCATAATGCATTCTACTCCTCAATAACCTTGAAATTTCATTGTTTATCAAATCAACTTGCATGTCAGTTAATGTATTTCAATACTTGTCTGCCATAATTTTTCTACTATTTTGAAATATTTTACCTTTGTTATGTATTTAAGCTAGGTTTGGGCAGTAGATCATTTTCTTAAAAGAAAACTGCACACTGAACCCCAATTAAAACATTGGACATATGATGGTTGAGCAAAAATGATATGGGAGATTTCTGCTTTTAGCCAAGACAGAGTAAAAGGAACCAAATTAGTCTTCTACCTGAAACAACTGAAAAGACAAAAAACTATAAAATAACAGTGTTGGGGCAGTGATTCTTGAGAGATGGAAAGCAAATAAATTGAACTCTGCACTGGATTGAATAGTGCCCCACCAAAATCCATGTCCACCTTCAATCTGTGAATGTGACCTTATATGAAAAGAGGGTCTTTAAAGTACAGTCAAGTTAAGATGAGGTCACAGCTTGTATTCTCATAACAAGAGGGAAATTTGGAGGCATATATAGATGGAGAGAGCTCCATGTGGTGAAGAACATAGAGGTCAGGGAAATGGACCACAAAGCCATTGAATAGTAGGCATTGCCAGCAATCATCAGAATCTGGGAAGAAAAAGGGAAGCATGCTCCTAGACTCCTTGAGAGAGCACTACTATCCTATATCTTGATTTCAGATTTGAAGACTACATTACCTAATAAATTTCCATTCTTTTAAACCATATAAATTTGTGGCAATTTGTTATAGTGCCCCTAGGAAATTAATCTGACTCTTGAGATTGCCACATTTCACTGCCTAGAGAGATTCCATACTACAGCTTGGTGAAAGAGAATCCGGGTGGAACCTGATAAAATCTCTCTACATTACCAATATTACAGGAGGTTTAAGTCTGATAAAGTACTAGGGATAAAATGGCTTCTTAGAAGAACTCCAATAATCTCTAGAGGATTCCCTTGGATCATTATCTGAGTACTGATCAGGATATCTGTGTGAGGAAAATATTCAAAATGCAGTAAAGAACCATACAAAAAGAGCAAAAGTATAAACCCCCGGACCTCTCATAACACCAGAACTAGTTCATGTTCTAATTCAACAGAGTGGAATATTTGATAACTCACAAAGTATCATGCAGAATAATCACAAACTGCTCAGAGGTGGAGTCCTTACAGCAAACTAAATTCTACCTATATAACGTAGCAAGTCTTGAGTTGGCAAAAAGCTCATCAGACCTATAAGGAAAAAAAAAAAACAATAGAGCCTGTAAGGAAGAGAAAAATAAATCAAGTGAAACTGAACTAGAAATTATGGAAATTATAGAATTAGCAAGAAAGTACTTTTGAGAACATTATTAGACTATTAAACTTTTAGCTTCTGCGTTGACATATAAAAAAAGGTTGGAAGTCATCACTCCCATCTTTACAAGAAAAAACCTGAACAAACAAAAGTCCATGCCTTCTCTGTGTCCCACCAGAGACCAGAAATCACAGTGCAAACTATAATGTTAAAATCCATTGAGACAGAAGAATCCAGAGAATCACAGCCCAGATCTGCTTGGCTGGAGCAGAAGCTGTTATAGCCAAAAACTGATAGAAACAATTAAATGGTAATTATGATGAATTGCAAGAAACTGAGTATGGATTAACATGGAAGTGAAAAACCCTAAGGAGAAGGGTCCCAAACTTCCCTTGATTTAGCAGTGGTAACTTGGTGTAGTCATAAGGAGAAAATCTGGGAAAGGTAAGTTCTTGCTTCTGGCAGAGGAAATGAAAGAATAATAACGATGAAATACAGAGAGTGTTTTCTATAGCAGAGTTCTACTGTGCAAGAGATAAGACTTGACCAGATTTTTATCCTACTTGGAGGAAGGGCACTTTTCCAGTTGCTGCCCTTGGGAGCTATTCTATTTCATCTAATAGAAGAAAAGTGTTGAGAAACATTTGTGATGCTTACATGCCAGGGACACAGACCAACAAAAGACCGAGATTTAATCATGATTATGGAATACTTCCCCCTTGCACACACCTTACCAGAACAAGAACAGAGCTCTACTACAAGAATAGATTACAGCTGAAAAAGCTGCAACTCTCAGAGGAGTACTTATGGAAGCCCAGAATCAACAGGAGGGATGAGAACTAGAGCACTGGAGAAATGTGAAGCCTCTGGCACCTACAGATAAAACAAAATTAAACACCGCAAACTCCTAGTCAGATTTAATATAAAACCTACCATTAAGGGACTATTTACCTCAGTTTCTATCACTGAATACATCATGTTTTGCTTTCAATAAGTAATTATAAGGCTTGTTAAAAGGCCAAACAAAACAAATCAAAACAAAAACACCAAAAATCTGAAACAATAGAGCAAGTCTTAGAAGCAGACTCACATCTGACACAGATGTTGGAAGCCAGGGAATTTAAAATTCACTATTTAAAATAACTATAATTAATATATTAAGAACTCTGATGGAGAAAAAATAGACAACAAGAAAGAACAGATGGGTAATTTTAGCACAGATGAAAACACTAAGAAAAAAAAGAAAATGTTAGAAACTCAGAAATACTGAAACAGAAAGGAAGAATGCCTCTGATGGTCTCAATAGTAGACTATATATGACTGAGCAAACAATCAATGAACTTGAAGAAAGGTAATGGAAACCCCCAAATACAAAAGAAGAATAATGAAAAAAACAGTATATCCAAGAACTGTGGGACAATTTCAAAAGGTGTAGCATACATATAATTGGAATATAAAAAGAAGAAAGAAAAAAACCCACAAGATTTACAAAGTATTTGCCAAAACCCATACAATTTTACAGCACAATGAGTGAATATTACTGTATGAAAATTAAAAAAAAATTAAAAACCTGGGATCCAGGAAAAAAAATGCAGAATGTGGACAAAATAATCTAACTTTAATACAAATGAATTAACTTACCTTACTGAAGGAGGTAGGGGAAAGTGGTAACCAAAATAACTTGGGAAAGAAGTGGACTCTTTAATACTAAAGTCAAAAGGAACTGTCAGTAAATAACCAATATACTATATTTGATAAAATTGTTCTCTATGTGTTTATGGGCTTACTGTTCTGATACCACTATACGTGTATGTATACTGGCATCAAGTAATTAATGACTATTGATCTTAGTCAGATTTCTCATTGTTGGGGTAAGAGTTTAGAAATAAATAAGAAAAGGAATCTAGTATGATTCATGTAGTAATGTATTAGCATTGGGTCTATCTCATGAATTTGTCTTAGTTCAGGGTGGTATCAGACTGGGTAACTTATAAACAACAGAAATTTATTTCTCACAGTTCTGGAGCATAGTCAAGTGACAGCCCTCTTCCAAGTTTCAGCCTTCTCTAACCTCCAATGGTAGAAGGGTAGCTCAATGGGATCTCTTTCTATGAGAGGACTAATCCCAATTATGAAGGTTCCACTCATGATTTAAGCACCTCCTAAAAGCCTCACCTCCTGCTATCACTCTGGGCATTAGTATTTCAACAATGAAATTGGGACGGTGGCGGGGGTGGTGGACACAATCATTCAAACCATCCTAGAACTCCTGTTTAGCTCAATATAAATACATATGGTCACATATAGAAACATCTATAAATATGGTTTAGTACGCACACATGTGTATGTTTGTTCTATCACAAAGAAGACCTAGAACGGAAAATATCCCAGTAGCACAAGTACATCTAAAACTATGATTTCTGATAGTATGGTTTCCAATGCTATTCTAAATTAAGAGGAACCAGGTTCTGGGATAAAAGGCTGATTCCAGACGTGGGGCAAGGAATATACATGGTGAACATAGAGTATTGTGTGGTGCCAGAAATTAAGGAAGTGTTCAAATATAAAGCCCACAATGATGGAATTCTGTCAAAGGGACACAAGAGCCAACTGAAAGAGCTTTCAAACACCAAAGTTGAAATAATGTAAACAAACAAATAAATAAATTATAAAGTTCTTGTCAATGAACTTAAATAAATATTAATAAGTCCATAATGATAATAAATGTTGACCAAATACATGAGGGAGGAGAAACAAATCTCTTAAGCAAATTAATTTCAAATAACTCTCCATTCTGTGAGTGTAGTCTATACAATATTTATTTGCTTCAAAGAGCACAGTAGATCAAGAGAAAACTTTAAAAGTTACTGTAGAGTGCAGAAATCTGACAAACTCTTGCTCAGTCATGTCATCAAAGTCTATATTCATAGCAATAAGTCATTTTTAGCATCCTTGCTATGATGTCATAAAAATAGCATCCTATCTCTGTGGTTTTCTTCCAAAAAAAAGATAAACCCAATGTAATCAGAAGAAAAACATCAGATAGAGTCTAAATGAAGAGATTTTAAAAATGCCTGAACAGTGCATGTCAAAAATGCCTTAAACAGTACACATCAAAACTTTAAGAGAACCAATGACTATCTGAGAAACTGTCCCAGCTAAGAGGCATCTGACTACTAAGTGTAACGTGCATCCGGAATATACTCCTTAAAGAGAAAAAAAGCATTTGCTAAAATAAAAGACACCTAAATAAACCATGAATTTTAGTTAATAATAATATATAGATTATTTTAACAATTATACCACACAATGTAAGTTGTTAATAATAGAGAAAATTAGGGGCGCCCACATGGCTCAGTGGGTTAAAGCCTCTGACTTTGGCTCAGGTCATGATCCCAGGGTCCTGGGATCAAGCCCCGCATCGGGCTCTCTGCTCAGCCTGCTTCCCCCTCTCTCTCTGCCTGCCCTTCTGCCTACTTGTGATCTCTGTCTGTCGCATAAACAAAATCTTAAAAAAAAAAAAATGGAGAGAAAATTAGATGTGGGCATGGGTGTTAACACTTGAATAATGTAGGGGTTCGGAGCACCCACCTTCACACAATCAAAAATCCATCTGTTTTTTTCCACTTCACCAAAACTTACCTACTAATAGCCTATTGTTGACCAAAGGCCTTAACAAAAACATAAACACTCAATTAACATATATTTTATATGTTACATGTATTATATACCTTATTCTTATGATAAAGTAAGCTAGAGAAGAGAAAATATTAAGAAAAATAATAAAAAAGGAAATTCAGATACAGTTCTGTGCTATATTTATTGAAATCATCTGCATAGAAGTGGATCCATGTAGTTCAAAACCTATGTCTTTCAAGAGTCACCTATACTATCTTTGCAACCTTTATAAAAATTTGAAGTGCTCTAAAATAAAATTTCATTAAGAGTTCTAAAAAAGAGTTATTTTAGCTGCATCCTGTATATTTAGAAAGTAGATGAAAGGTTGAACAAGTGCAGGAGAATAGAAAATACAAAAAGGTCCAATTCAAATACATAAAGTACAGTAAGATAGAAATGAATGGGATTAACACTTCAGCATTTGCAGAAGAAAGAATCAGTGCTTTTGTAGACAAAGAAATATAAACTGTCCAAAATGAAAGATAGACAAATTACAGAAATATTACCTGTACCTTCCATCTAATGAGGCAGAACCTAAGAAAAGTTCACTGCATATGAATGGTGTAGTTAGAAAAATCTTTCTTTATCTCAACACTTTATTGCCTTTTACTGTCTCATTTAATTTGGCTTGTTAAATTTGCATTCTTCTTAGGGCCCACTCCCTGTGCCCTGGCTTCTGTGAAAACTTTCTGGTCCTCACCTAATATCCCTCCTAAAGATCCCTTATCTTTTTATATGTCCTTCTCTAAGTATATACCCTAGTTAGTAATGTTTGTACATATTTACATCTCCTTAAACAACTTTCTTATTTGTTGAGCGTCAAATTTTGTCTTATTTAATTATATCACACAAGGTTCTGCCACAGTGTTTGAACAAGTCATAATTGTGTCTCTTATTTAAACCAGTATTAGCATGGGTTAATGTTTTTTAAGTGTTTTTACATTCTGGCCATTTAGGAGTAAATGGTATCCAGCTTGTCCTATGTGGTTGTTTAAATTAGAACCATATTGTGACAAAAAAAGTTATAAAAATTAAATCTACATCCTTTGATGTTAGAATTTTAATAATTTTATATGAAGATACATTGAACAAGAAAAACACACCATGGAATTCTGCCATAGTGTTCATATTTTCTAAACAATTCTATCTAATCACAGGTGAGATTGAAATGACATTCTATTCTAGTTCAGTCTTATTCAGTCTATGCTTGTACTCTCTTATAGGTCCACAGTTATGCTCTTCCATTCTCCTGCAAATGGAAGATATATTTTTGTATCAATTTTTTGGTATAATTGGCACAAAGAATTAAAGTCTCATTTGCATACCTTGGAGATTCCCTTTAAGTTCGAGTCTTTAAAAACCTAATTGGTATGGATATGCTATTGTCCCCTGAAGATACACTGCAACATGCTGACTACTTGCTTTATTCACCACAAGATAATTTTGTAGAATGTTGCTACTCTATTTCACAAATTCCACAGTATGTTTTGGAGAGTTTTCCTATATGACAGGCCCCTTTTGCCCTTTCTCATTGGAAGCAGTGAAGAAAGTTTTGACCTCTCATTTTAGATGCAATGAGAACGTTCATTTAGATCTGACTTGGAAATAATTTCTCTACTGTTTATATATTTCTTGGGGAGATGGATGAAAGCACAATTACATATCTGTTTAAACTCACAATTTTGAATGGTATAGGTAATACCTTAAATAAATTGAAAAACATTAAAACATGAACTGCATTCAAAAAACAATTATCTTCAAATAACAAACTACCAAGTTTCTGCAAGGCAAGTCAAAATATGAGTTTTGTTGAGAGATAGGTAGTGATTGCTTCACACTGGTTAAACCATTTTATTAAAAGAGATTAGTGTGAATACAGAAATGGGAAGGGCTTTGGAACATGAGGAACAAACAATCCTTTCCCAGTGAAAAGGTCACTTTAATCTTGTGACATCTCATATACTATGATTTATTGAGTTTAGATAGATAGATACTTAGAATCTGCAATTTATTTCTGGTAGAAAAAAAAAACAACAGAACTTTATCAGAGTTGTAGAACAAATAGAATTTTTTTTATTTTTTATTTTTTTCTGTTTGTTTCCTTAGCTTTTTCCTTGGTTTGAACCTTGGAAAATATTTTTGTGCAACATCTGAAAAAAATTCCCATTGTCACTTGCAATCTTATAATTGACTTTTTCCTAAGCTTTATGTAGTATCACAATCTGGATTTGGGAAAAAATTATTTATTTCTTCTCAAAACACATAGTTCAGAGAGGACTTTTATACAGTGTCATAATGATTTGATGATAATTTATGTTGCATACAAGTAATAATCCAATATTTTCACTATAATTTGTAACAATAACACATAGGCTGAATATCTTACTAAAAGAAATTAATAAAGTTGGTCGTGTTCAAAATTAAAAAAAGACAATTACTATAAAAGACGACATATATTGAGTTATAGCTTCATGTTAATTCCTCATCAGAAAGAAATGCTGAGAAACCATAAAGCTTGACTAAAGCTTAAAAGCTACAGAAGTCAACATTTGTGTATTATCTTGCATAATAGAAAAGTATTTTAATACATATAAAGTATTTTAAGTAAAAAGTCACATTTAGAAAATTATATTTACTTTATATAGCTAATGAGCTAATTTTTAAAGGTGAAAATACTCATCTGGCCTTTTGATTTTTCATATGACAATTAATATAGCCCTTTATTGTTGCTTACATTCTTTTGACTTATGTTGAAATAAATACTGGGCCCTGAGTATTAAGCCTATTTATTGTACATCTAAGCATTTAGTGTAATAGTCATTTAATGAGTGAGAATCAAAGGTAGATAACATTCTGGGAAAAACAGATATTTTCTCAATAAAAAAATCATAGAACTTAGTGTGTGTGCTTTAATATCACAAACTTTTGGAAGATATGGATCTGTAGTAATGTATTTTTTAAAAATATTTCTTTATCCTGACATAGCCTCCTTTGCAGTGAAAGTATGTTGTGGGTTGAAATGTATCCCGCCAAAGATATGTTGAGGTCATGACCCACAGTATTTGAAAACATGACCTTATTTGGAAATGAAGTTGTTGCAGATCTAATTACTTAAGATGAGGTTGAAACCAATATGGTTTGTGTCCTTATAAGACTATGGGAAGATACATGGTAGAACTACATGTGAGGAGGGAGGTTGAAATTATAGAGCTGCAAACCAAGGAATCTCAAGGATTTATGGCTACCCCCTGAAGCTAGGAAAAGACAAGTAAGGATCCTTTCTACCCAGTCTCATGGAGAGCATGTTTCTACTGATACCTTAATTCTAGACTTCTAGTCTCCAGAGGGCTAGACAATAAATGTCTGTGAGAATGTAAATGTATATTATTTAAAGCCACCCAGTATGTGATACTTTGCATTATCATCACAGAAGACAAATATATTTTTTTAAAAATTCCCCAACATTTGAAATAAAATACACATGTGCATAAAATTTTCATATATCTGTTATGTATTTGTTTGGAGAAGAGACACACATATGTGTGTATGCATATATGTATGTATGAATATGCATATATATGTATGTGTGAATATACATATATATGTGTATATATACATATATATATCTTCTGCAAGTACTACACAACAAATATATCAAGCACTTTTTCATCTACACATACATTTTCTTACACATATGTATATATAGACATATATACATGCATATGATATATGTGAGATTATTCACATGTTTATGTATGTGTATGTGTAAATACATATATATGTATATAAATGTATACCTAAGTCTTACTGACTCAGAATCTCTGGGGCTGGAACCCAGGAATTTGTATTTTTTATGAAGTATTCCAGATGATTCTGATACACAAATGTCATGCTGACTTACTACAAATGTTACTAATATGTTTAATATTATTATTCCTACAAAAATATTTCCCAAGATACTGCTTTGAGTTGCTTAATTAGCTGTTCTCTATTAAAGTATTCAGTGATCAAAAAAGTTTAGTCATTTTTCTTAATATATCCTCTCCTTAGACATTTATGATATATATTAGCAATAATGTAGAAGGATAAAATTATGCATGATAATTAAGGTTTTTCTCATCTCTGCATTTTCCTTATATCCCAGACCTTCCTACCATTGAGTTAAAAACCATTATTGCCACAGAGAGCATTTGTTTTCTCTTGATAATGGAATAAGGGTCACCAAAAGAATCCAGAGAGATTTAAAAAAAAAAGCAAAAACAGTTTCATTTTTATAATTAAATAGACTGGGAAACAAAGTTCTCACAATTTGCAGGATCTATTTTTCTTTAATCTTGAGAAAAAGAAAAAAAGACATAAATGTAATGCTTGGAACACTGTAAGGACTGACCAAAGATCTCAGTACATTAAGATCAAAGAATAAAAAATGCAGTTGGGAAAATGTGTGAATATGTAACTGCCAACTTCCCCCCTAAAGTTGATCAGCTGGTGAATAAAAGAGTTGGGAGAAAATACACATCCATTAGAATGAGTAAATTAAAAAAATTATTGATAGTAACAAATGATGGAGAGGGTGTGGATAAGATGTTTATCTCATGAACTGCTGGTGAAAATTTAAAATGGTAAGGGCCCTCTGAAAAAATCAGTCAACATTTTCAAGTAAAATTAGAAATATATCTTAAGTCCCAAATCACACTTATGGTCATTTATCCTAGAAAAATGAAAATGTATGTTTTCACAACTGTTCAAAATTATTCTATTTGTAATAACAACAATGGTAATAATAATAATAATAATAAAACAGTTGTCTTTCCAAAATGAATGGTTAAGTAACCATGGTACATCCTTGCCAATGAAACCTACTTATCATACAAAGAAGCAAAAGTTGATTGAGTCACACAATGTGGATGCATTAAAGCATATTAGGATGAATGAAAAAGGGACAACCTTAAAAAAATTTCTGAGTATGATTCCATTTATATAACAGTCTTAAAACTGACTAAATTAGAGACATGAAAAATAGATTAGTGGTCTCCAGTATTTAAGGTTGAGAGGAAAGTGGTTACTACTATTAACAGGTGGCATGAAGAAGATTTTTTTGTGGTGATGAAGCAGTTCTCTGTATTGATTATTTATAGTGGTAGACACAAATCTACACATGAGATCAAATTTTATAGGGCAACACACACACATACATATATATACAAATACACAGATAAGTGCATGCAAAAACTAGAGAAATGTAAATAAAATCTATAGACTAGTTAATAACATTGTACCAAATTAATATCCTGGTTATGATATTTTACCATAGTTATGTAAGATGTTATTACTGGGGTAATTTGGATGAAGAATACAAAGTTTGTCTCTGTACTATTATTTGTGCAGCTTCAAAATTTAAAAAACTTAAAATTAAAAATAAAAATTAAAAAAAAAATGGTGGCAGACCAATTTAGCATGTGAGCCACCATTTGCTAATCCATGACTCAAGACACAATATATTTCTCAATCACAGATTGTAGAAGTAATGAAGAACTTAAGTCAAACTTATTAATTAACTTTAAAAAGTTGTGATGAGATATCTGTAAATTTAGATGTCATATGTGTCTCTGAAAAAGGTACCCCACTCTGTCTCACTCTGTTACACCCACATTCTGTGTGTAAGGGCATGATGAAAAGACCTGGGTAATTTTGGAATAATTTAAAATCAGAGCTCTAGGCCTTACCACCCAGAATGCACCCCCTGTCAAAGCTGGCAAGGAAGTTGTAAAGGAGCAATGTCTGTCTAGGCAGGCTATGTAGATGGATCTGAGAGCAGCTCCTCAGGTTCCAGGACATCAGAGAACTGTGTTTGGAAAAGAATCTAAAACTTTCCCTTTCTCCAAGGCATAAAAAAAAAACATTTAGTACATGCACTAAATCAATCTGAATCCATGACAAGGTGAACTTCAGACCTCCACAGCTGAAATGCATAGATAGAGGACTGTATGCATTATGTGGAGTAGGAGATAGCGTGGATACCCACCTCACACACAAACAAAACTTCAATGAGTAAACACAAAAGTAAATTTATTTATTTTATTTTTTAATTTAAAAGATTTTATTTATTTGAGAGAGAGAGAGAGAGAGAGAGAGAGAGACAGAGAGAGCACAACAGGGGGAGCAAGAGGCACAGGGAGAGAGGGAGAAGCAAACTCCCTGCTGAGTAGGGAGCCTCACACAGGGTCGATTCCAGAAACCCAGGATCATGACCTGAGCCAAAGGCAGACACTTAACCAACTGAACCACCCAGTGCCCCAAAATAAATTTATATTTTTGTTCATACTACTTTCCCAGTGCTAGTTAGCACAGAGTTCTGCCCATCACTGGTCCTGAGTCTCAGGCTAATAAGGTTTTACTTTGAAATGTGATTCCATAATCATCTTAGAAACAAGAGAATTCTGTAAGACCTTACCAAAACAATTAAATAAACTGATACATTTACTTCCCATTCATCTTCATCCACTAGGATTAATTTAACCCCCAAACTCAATCCTTAAGTGGCAGAAATTTCATTTAACCTTTGGTCAATGTGATGGAAGTGGAAAAATAAATATGAATGAGAAAACTGCAAAAGTAGTAAAATGCTGATCATGTAAAACGGACTGAGATGAAATAAAGTCCATTGTATAATAAACACAATGGAATATTACTCAGTCATCAAAAAGAATGAAATCTTGCCATTTGCAATGATGTGGATATAGCTAGAGAGTATTATGCTAAGTGAAATAAGTCAGTCAGAGAATGACAGATACCATATGATTTCACTCATATGTGTAATTTAAGAAATGAAACAGGTAAACATAGAGTGAAAAAAAGAAAGAGAGTCAAACCATAAAACAGACTCTTGGGGGCACCTGGGTGGCTGAGTCAGTTAAATGACTGACTGGTTAAGGTCATGATCCCAGGGTCCTGGGATCAAGCCTGGCATCAGGGTCTCTGCTTGGTGGGGAGCCTGCTTCTCCCTTTCCTTTTGCAGCCCCTCCTCCTGTTCGTGTGTGCTCTCTCTCTGTTAAATAAATAAATAAAATCTTAAAAAAACAAACAAAATGAAAACCTGAGACTCTTAACTACAGAGAACAAATTGAGTGTGGCTAAAAGGTAGGAGGGCAGGGGGATGGGTTAACTCCACTTCCACCACTCCACATATCTGGGGGGTAGGGAAAGATTTGAACTGATCAGGTCAAATTAAAAGTATTACATATAAACTGTATCCACTGAATGAAAGATTTAAATTTCCTGAAATGTCTATCCGCCCTAAATATATGTGAATTTAATGTAATGCCAGTCAAAATCCAACCAGGCTGCTCATGTTCTAAAGGTAGACTGTGGTGATTTTTCACAACTCTGTTATTTACCAAAAAAAAAAAAAAAAAAAAAAAAAAAAATCATCACATTGTTTGCTTAAGCTTGGTGACTTTTATGAATTACATAGGCAGGATAATTATACTGATAACATCTGTATGAAAAAATAACATAGAAACCACACAGAAATGGATCAGCATTTTCAAAAACATTTAAGGGGGAATAAAAGCAAACTAAAAATATTAGTTGTCCTTCAAGTTTTAAGACCAAAAGAAAACAATTCTCAATGGGTCAGAAATTAGTAAATACCATAAATACGTGCCATCCCTGAGGAACCTATTAAAACTGCACAGTCCAATAGAGTAAGCATTAGCCACATGTGGCTATTTAAATTTAATTCAAATTAAATTAATTACAATTCGATTAACTAAAATTGAGTTCCTCAGACGAGGTGCATTTTAAATGCTCATACTCGTGTGCGGCTAGTGGTTATCCTATGGGACAATATAGATACAGAATATTTCCAGAGTTTTGAAAGTTCTATGTGACTACTCTTTTCAAAAGATTCAGCTTCATTTAATCAAATATCCTGGCAAAATCTGCAAAATTTGCAAAATTCCTACTAATTGTAGGAATTTTATATATTTGAAAAGTTAATATTAAAACTAGAATGGGTTACATGGTCATGAGTTGAAGAATAATATATAAACTATTTTTCCTGAAAAACAGAAAACAAATAAACCATAAACAGAGAAAAAGAGGTAAATTAAAATAAGATTATTGCCAGCTGTATAGGTAATAACTGGGGGGGAAAGTACAGCATTTAAAACTGACAGTATAAGATTAAGTAATAAAAAAGCAGATTATGGGCACTATAAAAATGTTATAAAATAGTAACCACTAACATAAAATGCAAGTTTCCTTAAATACCAAAAGTTCTTTAAAAAGGAATAAAGATTAGGAAACACAAAAAGAGAAAGAATATAAATAAATATACAATAAATATAACATTAAATAGAGTTAAAACATAAAACATAGCAGAATTGAGACCAAAGATAATAATTATTACAACAATATCAACACTTAGCTGAGTAATTTTAAAAAATGGTTTTAATATCAACACATAAAAGCCCATGCCAATTAAAGAAATAACACAAATACCGCCGCACCAGGTAACATGGGGAAAGATGCAAGGCATGAAAGGATAAATAGAATAAAACACTCACATAAAATAGGGTTTGTGGAGAAAAATAAAGACTAAAACATATAAACAACATTATCTAAAGGCAGTTCTTCTGGATATATACCAAAAATATACACTAACAATAGAGAATAATTTCTAAACACAATAGAACATTAACAAAATTGATCCTACATTAAGGCACATGGAATACATAAGTAAATTTGATGCAATAATACTAGAAATTTCAAATGAATCCAAAAGAAAACACAACAAATCACAAAACAAAACAAAAAAATACATCCATTCTCCTAACTTAAAAAAAAAAATGGAAAAGAAAAGAAAAGAAAGAAAGAAACAGCATGTTATCAAAATCTAGGCTTTCAAGTAGTTTCAAGCATAAAGCAATATTGATAAACATATCCATTAGTAGGTGTATAAGTAAGGGCTTTTACAGCTTGCTTTCTTCTCAACTTCTGCTGGCAATTTATTCTAGACAGTTTCCCTTAATTATTTCTTAGAAATTTCTTCTCATAAATTTGATTCTTCAATCTACAAATTAACCCAAACAAATCATATTATCTCCATATCCTAGTTAAAAATTGGTCTCTGGATAGTTCATTGAATTGTCCTATAGGATCTCAAACAGTATTTTCAAACTGAACTCCTTATCTTCTCCACTGTAACATGCTTCACCTACTCCCAAACTTGTGCTATCATTACTCATATAGATGCCCATGATAAAATCTAAATCTCTCTATTCGCCTTATCTCCATTCTATGGGTGATATTTTCCTTTTATTCTCACAACTTTATTTCTCGTTTAATATATCCTATCCATTGCTTTCTTCCTGCTTTACTCTAGGCCAAGCCTTAATCATCCGTGACTATAAAAATTGTAGGATAACTGTCTCATGACGTTTTGTACTGCAATGCTGTTCCTCCTTATTACTGCCTTGGTCAATTTTCTGAAGAACCTATACAACTTATTATATCACTACAGTATTTGAAACATTGGTAACTAGACTCATTATGGTGATCATTTAATGTCTACAAATATCAAATCATTACTTTATGCACCTGAAATTAATATAATGCTATATGTCAATTGTGTCTCAATTTAAAAAAAAAAAAATTTGAATGTCCTGTGGTTTATCCAGTTGTAGCAGGAGCCACCACTCCTTTTCCACCTATAGTCTTCATTCTTCTATTTTTTTCTATCTGCTTGATCCCTGTAAGCACTGTGTTTGCATGGTTTGCATTATAAATATACTTTCTTGTATATTTCAGAGGCCTTGCATGCTCTGAACCTCCATTTATTTAACTAGGCTTGACTATACAATGTCTTTCTCTACAGGTCACTCCCCTTCTCACCACTCTCCCCTGACCCTTATATAAGAATACTGTAGGGCCGAGAGCCTTTGTAGATGCCCTTTATGATGTTACTTCTTAGCACATATTGTCCTTTCTGACTGGAACTGCGTCCTTCTCTCATACTTCAACTGATTTGTGAAATTCTCCTTATTAAATGTTTTCTTTGCTAAAAGAGTCAGCTTTCAAAAATATTTGCTCTAAAATATTCAAGGTGCAGGGCGCCTGGGTGGCTCAGTGGGTTAAGCCTCTGCCTTCAGCTCAGGTCATGATCTCAGGGTCCTGGGATCGAGCCCCGCATTGGGCTCTCTGCTTGGCAGGGAGCCTGCTTCCTCCTCTCTCTCTCTCTCTCTCTCTGCCTGCCTCTCTGCCTACTTGCGATCTCTGTCTGTCAAATAAATAAATAAAATCTTTTAAATAAATAAATAAATAAATAAATAAATAAATAAATAAATAAAATATTCAAGGTGCAGAAATGTGATCATATAATCTTTACTCATAGGCTCTAATGATTGTTATAAAAATAAGACACACTGTTTAAAAGATTTTCCATCATAACTGATAGAGTAAACCAGATGTTACTTAACAAATACCAGAAGTAACTGCTTCCTCTACTGGGACCACAATGACCTCTCTTAGGAAATCATCTACAATCTACCTGTTGTTTAGACAGAACAAAATTCCATCTCCCTATGAATTGAAAAGGTTTGTTTTACATAATTATATTAGAATTTTTATTTTTTATTATTATATTTTAATTTTCTCTTTCCTTCTCAGAATCTGATCTGTTTGCTAGAAACATAATGTTAAAAAAGATACAGATAGGCGTCTATATGTTGACAGTTTTTACAAGGAGTATCATGTCATTCAGCAATAGTGAAATGTCCATTCATCAATATAAAGGGTAATAGTGTCATGTTAACTAAAATAAAACCTGTTTACAAATTATAAACTTGTATGAAGAAAATTTATTCCTCAGAAAATGGTCAGGAATCAAAGTGACTATGGTCCAGGGTCCATTTAGTTAATGGAAAATTCAATTCCGAAAACCATAAGCCTTCAAGGCTTCTGCAACAACTCTGGGAATGGCTAATTTACTTTGGGACCAGGGAGTCAGGGAAACCATTCAAATCCAAAGACTCATTAACATCAAATAGGTGGGGAAGAAGTACAGGAAACATTTGAGATAATTGAAGACAAGAGTATTGATTTTTTTTCTTTGCTGTATTATTCTTTTTTTTTTTTTTTTTTTTTTAATCAGCGTGGTATTTAAAAGAAAGCATAGGAATTAGACTAAACCGAATTTGAATCTAGATCCTGATTACTTATATATGTCTTTGGCTAAACTTCTTAGATCTCTATCAGTTTACTTTTTCTTTCTTATTTTTTTTTCACTGAAGTGTAGTTAACATACAATATTAGCTTCAGGTGTACAACATATTGATTTGATAATTCTATACATTATTCAAACCTCACCATGGTAAGTGTCACCTGTCACCATACATTATTACAATTTATTGACTCTATTCCTTGTGTTGTACTTTTCATTTCTGTGATTCATTTATTTTATAACTGGAGGCTTGTACATCTTAATCCCCTTTATCCATTTCACCCATCTCTCTACCCACTTCTCCTCTGGCAACTACCAGTTTGCTTTTGGTACTTAAGAGTGTTTTTGTTTTGTTTTTAGATTCCAAATATAAGTGAAATCCTATGGCATTTGTCTTTCTCTAATTTATTTCACTTAGCATTCTACCCTCTAGGTCCATCCATGTTGTCACAAATGGCAAGATCATGTTTTTTTTTATGGCTGAGTAATATTCCATTGTGTGTATGTATATATCGTATCTATCTATCTATCTTTTTATCTATTCATCTATCAATGAACATCTGTTGCTCCATATCTTCACTATGTCAAATAATGCTATATTATGGCTATCATCTCTTTTCTAAAAATAGATAACCAAACACCTACTTTGAAGAGCAGTTATAGAGACTGAATGTATGAAACTTTTCTACAGTATCCCTTATCAAATTTATAGAACCATAAAATGTAGACTTAGATATATAACTTCATTAATGTAACTCATATTTACTGAATGTCATCTATAACTCTGGTACTGTTTCAGGTCCTAGAGGCTACCAATGAAGGAATATTGGGAATGATGAGCCTACAGATTCATTTATAGTCTAGAGAGAAACATAAAACTTCAAAACCAAGGAAGACATAAGAATAAATCATTAAAAAAAAGGCATTAAAAAAAATAAATGAAGTAATACATGGGTAGAATTCACAGACGTTATTACTTGTTGAACTTGGGGTCACCTCAGGAATAAAAATAATAAGAATTACCAGTAACTTGGAATCTTGACTAAAAGAGAAGTTCAGAGTAAGGGATTTAAACGGGAATATATGGGAAATATTTTTTGTTTGCTTATTTGTTAACATGGGATGGCTTGGAGGAAATGAATATGTTTATATTCTGAAATGAAAGTGCTGATGGGAAGGGAGATGCTGAAATATATAGGGTTTCGTCTGTGGTGATTTGAAAAGCATCAAACATTTCTTCCTACCTCAAAAATCTATCCCCTTTTGGCTGATTATTTTGTCTGAGATTCTCACCAAGATTGGGGAATTTATGCCAAGAAATTGTTTCCATCACAGTTTTGCTAAAATAAACTTGTGTTTCTTGGGTTACCTGGGGAAGTCTGCAGGTTTATGCAGAGGATTCAAAAATTTAGAATATTATCTAATTATAATTCAAAGGGAATAAGACCATAAACATAGAGAGGTAAAGAACCGTTTTGTGAGTTTTTGCATATTTCTGTTTGTTGTTTGGTAGATTTAAGAGGAAACAGTGGATTTACTGAAATATAATCAAAAGGTACATGAGGTTACTGGTGAGAATAAAGGCACAATGAACCAAAGGCCCCAGAGTAAGCCGGAAATAAATCTCTTCCTGAATTACAAAACTGAGATGTGTTAGGTTAGGTGTATGCTGCTTCGAGAAACACTCATTTCAACTCAGCTCATAAAGAAAGAAGAAAATACCAGCTATACCCTAGAATTCCTGAATAATGGCAAAAAGGGGAAATCTTTCAGAACTCAAGGATGGCACACTTGTTATCAGACTTGCCTTCCTAATAAAAGAACTAAGACTGCTCTTCTGAAATGACTGTAGATAAGATGAAAAAATGATTACTGGATCATAGAAAGTAATGTGCCAATCAGTGATCTACTTTTCTTAGCATTTCCTATATATGCTTGAGTTTGCAATTACTAAATTAGCCTCATTACAGGAAATCAAAAGAGCCCTTAAGTTTGTATTATATCCCAGTATGGAGGGACATTAAGTTGCCAGCTGTTCACTTTTAATAAAACAATACAATGTTTATGAAGTCCAACAGAGTCTCAGAAAGCTCTGTGTCATCGTAGTTTTTCTGCTTTGCCCTGCCCCCTATGGGCACAGAAGAAAGTCTTCCATCCTATGATGAATTCCTGTAATATCCCAAAGTGACTTTAAAAATTTCAATAGTCTTTCCCTCTGAAAAATAACACCTCTTCCATTCTCTTGTTGCATATTTGTGCTTTCCTTTAGTAAGTGAACACTGAAGGGGGAATTTGAGAGCTCTAATAGCTTCTGTAGTGTTCTTATAATAGTAATGTTTTTAGCATCACTATAGTTAAGGACTTGTCAGCACTTATAAACTCCTACTTTAGTGAAATTTCACTTGGCATATAAGCTTTCAGCCCAAGAGCAATTTTCATTTTAAGCTTTAAAACCATCTCTTAGGGTATCTGTGATAGTGTGGTTAAAACTTAAAACAAAAGCTTAGTGTTCTCAGATGATTCCAATTCCCTCCAAAATTGCTCTTTGCAGGTTTCTTCTCTCCATAAAATCAATTAGTTCATAATAGCTAAAAAGAGTGGGAAGTTTTTAACAGTTGTAATAATGGATGTAATACAGGTTTGCTCATAAAAATTACATGTACTTTTAAAAGTCTAAAAAACAAAAATGTTGACAAATAAGAATTGTTTGCATTTTAATATATAATAAATACCTATTGAAAAGCCAAGTTTTAAATGACACTTCAACTCTAAAGATGAAATATTTTCAGTGGGAGACTTAATCTTAACTGGAATATACTACATTTCAAGGTTTCAAATAAATATAAAATTTTTAAGTTTTAAAAAACATATCTAGCAAATTACCAAACTTGGGATTGTAGGTTCATCTCTCATTTTCTTGAGGGCTCCTTCTTTTTTTTTTTTTTTTTTTTTTTTAATATTTAATTTATTTTTTTTTTATTTTTATTTATTTATTTATTTTTTTTATTTCCAGCATAACAGTATTCATTATTTTTGCACCACACCCCGTGCTCCATGCAATCCGTGCCCTCTATAATACCCACCACCTGGTACCCCAACCTCCCACCCCCCGTCCCTTCAAAACCCTCAGATTGTTTTTCAGAGTCCATAGTCTCTCATGGTTCACCTCCCCTTCCAATTTCCCCCAACTCCCTTCTCCACTCTAAGTCCCCATGTCCTCCATGCTATTTGTTATGCTCCACAAATAAGTGAAACCATATGATAATTGACTCTCTCTGCTTGACTTATTTCACTCAGCATAATCTCTTCCAGTCCCGTCCATGTTGCTACAAAAGTTGGGTATTCATCCTTTCTGATGGAGGCATAATACTCTATCCCCAGGGGTACAGGTCTGTGAATCACCAGGTTTACACACTTCACAGCACTCACCAAAGCACATACCCTCCCCAATGTCCATAATCCCACCCCCTTCTCCCAAACCCCCTCCCCCCAGCAACCCTCAGTTTGTTTTGTGAGATTAAGAGTCACTTATGGTTTGTCTCCCTCCCAATCCCATCTTGTTTCATTGATTCTTCTCCTACCCACTTAAGCCCCCGTGTTGCATCACCACTTCCTCATATCAGGGAGATCATATAAATAGATACAGATTTGTCATGAGGATGTATAACAATAATTTAGTTATTTCTGTATCACTTTACAGAAGAACTAAGAAAGGAGAAGAATGTCCCATCACAAAATTTTCAAAGAAAAGCATACATTATTTGAAGAAATTGAATGTAACTTTCTACCATTTGGTCCATTATGCAACAACCCAAGTTGGTTTGTTGCATGGACATAATTAAATATGTAAAATATATATTGAAAATCCTGGCATACAGTAAATACTGAATTATTTAAAGACATTTTTAACATATAAACTGGGACTAGTGTATGAAGAGCTTTGAGTGAAGCCAAATAGCCCTGGCTGTATTCAATAACCACCAGAGCTATGCTAGGATTCCTGAGCAGGACAGGGACATAGGACTGGATACAACACCACTTTGGCCTTCAGTAATGTGCATGATGGAAAAGAGATTTGAAGGATCACTCTGAAGCAGGAAACATTGATTTTATAGGCAAATTTCTTGTTTATATGTTTATGTTCACATATGTGAAACTGAACACTTTTGGTAGATATTTATTTAGAATTTTGAAAAAAGTTATATTATTGCAAAATCTCCTGTAATGTAAGGTTATTGGTCTTGAAATTCTGTTTTAAGTCTATCCTAAAAATATTGGTCACTGTGGCTTAAGTGCTTCTGCCAATATAATTCATTATACCATATAACAATGAACATAAGAGAATGCATTTTCTTAAGCGTATTTGAAATGTTTTTAATAAGTAACATTTCTTAAAATGGATTTTTCTAAAATAAAATTTTAAAGCTCAGACTGTTGCTTTGCATCATTAAATAGGGATCAATTATGACTCCATGGGAATGCCATATTTGAAATAAAAATTGCCTATAAATGAAAAGTTTTCTATTATTACACAAATGGGTATATCCCCCTTCTCTGAAGCATTCCAAAATTTTTCTATTATAATAGATAGTTTAGAAATTACATTTATGTTCTGATTGTAATGGAATGAAATTCATAGTAAAGCAAAAGCAGATATTGGCATGGTTGTGTGACTTTTGTTGTTAGTTGTTGTATAGTTTAAATGCTTTTGTTTAATAGGAAGATCAGCTCTTCCTTCCCCTTCATCAAAGTAAGCATATTAATTTATAATTTGCATAATATGATGCTTAACATTAAGTAATAATTTGCTTAATATGATTTTAATAATTATTAATATTAAACATATTAATAACTTCTATTATGTTCATGAGAAAATTCTTAAAATATATGATTGCTCCAGACTCAAATAAATTCTCTTAAGATTTACCCTCTTACACTACTAGTGGGAATGCAAGTTGGGATACAGATGTACTGAAAAGAAGGGCCATATGTACCCCAATGTTAGTATCAGCAATGTTCACAATTGCCAAACTATGCAAAGAGCCAAGATGCCCTTCAAAAGATGAATGGGTAAAGAAGATATGGTCCCTATATACAATGGAATATTATGCAGCCATCAGAAAAGATGAACACCCAACTTTTGTTATCAACATGGATGGGAATGGAGAAGATTATGCTCAGTCAATTATGATGTGGTTTCACTTACTTGTGGAGCATAAAGAATAACATTTAGGACATTAGGAGAAGGAAAGAAAAAGTTAACCAGGGCAATTGGAGGCGGAGATGAACCATGAGAGACTGTGGACTCTGAGAAACAAACTGAGGGTTTTGAAGGGGAAGAAGGTAGAGAGTTAGGTGAGCCTGGTGGTGGGTATTAAGGAGGGCACGTATTGCATGGGGCACTTGGTGTGGTGCATAAACAATGAATCTTGGAACACTGAAAAAAATAAAATTAAATTAATTAAAAGATTTATGGGTATAAACAATGATATATTGGTTTCACTTTAATAAATTTTGACAGCTTAAAAACGACAGAATAGGCTCAGGAGCTTGAAGAACACATTCCCTTCATAAACTAAATCGAAATCAGAGTGGGAGACCAACCATAAGAAACTATGGACTCCAGAAAATAGAGAGTTTTAGAAGGAAGGTGGGGGAGGTGGAATAGGTGAGCCTGGTAATGGGTATTAAGCAGAGCACTGGGTGTTATATGCAAACAATGAATCATGGAACACTGTATCAAAAACTAATGATGTACTGAATGGTGACTAACATAACAACAAAATACATATATACATACATACATACATATATACATACATATGAACCAAAGCATCTTGCTAAAGAATTTTCAATCATCCAATATGATTATTGTTCAAAAAACTAAACAAAAGAAAACACTCCAGAATTAGTCTTAAAAACGTATTAAATCTTATTTTAAATTAGCATGAACTTTGGAAAATTCATTTTGGAATCTAATGGGAGAGGTAATTTACACATCAAATCATCATTGAAATCTTTTAATATTTCCCAGAGGAAAAAGAAATTAAATATACAAAATGGAGAGTAACAATGACTCTTTAAAGTTGGTATCCTTGAGAGTTCCTAGTTAAATAGTAACAGATATGGTCCTGGATAAAGAGGAAAGCAAAACCTGTACCAAGGCACTATATACTGAGTATGTATGTGTATATACACACACGCACAACAAAGACATAGACACACAAATTTTTACATCTATTAAGAGGATGACAAAATTCTTATACTTTTAAAATTAGAAAATTCAGAATTTATAGATTATGTACACTGAACTTGCTTACACATATTCAAGAAATTTGACCATTTTTGAATAAAGTCCAGTGTGTAGAATGTACTGTGCAATTACAATTCTAATTTGAAACTAATAACTACTAATAACCTGCAGACAATTACTGTAACATTAGTTTGCTTCATTTCTTTTATCATTTTGGGGAAAATGTAATTCTTTATTTTTGTAAAAGTATTTTCATTATGGTTTTGTTTTCCTTGTGAAATCTAAGAAGTTTCAATCTTTTGGTTAGCACGCTTATATTCTTACATTGATAATCTTAAAAAACAGCACTTGATCTTATGTAAAAACTGTCAGACACATTAGAATTTGGAAGACTGCAAGATTTGGGGCCCAATATGGAACCACTGATTTTTAATTAAAAGAAATTCCATTTATAATTTTTCCATATTAACTAAATCCGATAAATAGTTCTGCAGAAATCTCCATTAAAGAAAATGTTTAGGACAGTGATTAAGCTTAAGACCACTTTCACTTAACAAAGTTAGTGGAAGGCAGCCGGAAGAGGCACAATTTAATTTGTGATTAACCATAGACCATACTTTTTTCTCTTCCTTATTGTTTGCCCTCTCGTCATTTCATTTTTCATTAGCATTTCTGCCAAGGAATGGGATTGGAAGAGACAGGAAATGAAATTCACAGAATCAATTAGGCCACTAATTTGCACTCTTTTACAAGATCAGATGGTGAAGACACTGACATTCTTGTTTCAGCGAGTAGTGCCATTTGAACTATGCTTTTCCTGTATTTGTGCTACTCCGAAAGGCATTTTGGACTGAGAAATTTATAGTATAAATGTGCACAATGCTGCAGTTATTTTTTTACTTTGTGGGATAAAATCATTTTCATGACTTTGAAAATTTATGGTATATTATTTTATATATTTTTCAATGTGGTAAATTTAGTGTTTATATAATCTTGTCTCATAGACAGTGAATCTTATCTACATATTTGATTTCCACTTTGGCAATAGGAGTACCCCTTTAAAACTATATTTAGTTTTTTCAGCACTAGGATTTTTTTAATTATTATTTTTTTTAAGATTTTTTAAAAATTTATTTGACAGAGATCACAAGTAGGCAGAGAGGCGGGCAGAGAGAGAAGAAGGGAAGCAGGATCCCTGCTGAGCAGGGCTCGATTCCCAGGACCCTAAGATCATGACCTGAGCCAAAGACAGAGACTTTAACCCACCTATCCACCCAGGCACCCCTTTTTTATTATTTTAATATGAAATAAAGATTAAATTAATAGCAGTAATTTTGCAGAAGAGTGGGTAGATTTTTGTTTTATTTTTAAAATGAAAAAATCGTTATTTTAAAAATTGTTTTTTTAGTTCCTTATTGAATAAAACAAAAATATCATAAAAATTTTCTGGACCATTTGTACCTGTTACTTATTTTTACTTTGAAATAACTCAAATGATAAATATATATCACATTTATAACCAATAAAATATTTCACAGGTTCTTTAATTTCTACTAAACAAATGTATGTAACACTAAGTACAAAATTGTGCATCAAAGCATAATAAAATAAGAGGGAATATGCAGAATAATTTATTACTCATACTTTCAACAGTAGGCCACCTGGATTCAAACCTGATTCTATCACTGACCAGCTATGTGAACTTGTGCAAATTAATGGCACCTCAGTTTGTCTTCAGTTGAACGGTGTTAAATAACTCTATCTCCTAAATTGCGCTGAGGCTTACATAAATTAATACATATAACATTCCTAGAATACTGCTTGGTTAGTGGCAAATACTACATTAGTATTAGCCATTATTTTCAGTATTATTGATATTATTTGTAATAGTGTTACAAAATAGTAAAAATCAAAGACATTGGAATGCATGTCACCAGCTCAATTTTAATATAAATTTATTACCATGAATCAAAAAGGAAAGCTTTGAAGCAAGAAGAGAACATAACTATTTCAAAAAACAAAATATGGGAAAGTAATGTCTTACCATTGAATTGAGTTTTAGAAAATAGTAAGTCCCTTATCTCCTTTTTCATTTGAAAGGGATTGCAAATGTCAGAAGATACATTATAATCTTTACTATTTAATTTGTTTTCAAAATCCATTTTATTTCGATTCTGTCACATAGGAAAATAAAACCTAAAATTCCCAAACAAGTGATTTCCCATAAATTGAAATAATATTTAACTTCTTGAGTCTTATTCTTCTCCAAACCAAGTCACTTTTGCCTGATCAGTGAAGCTCATAAAAACAAGACACCAGGGAACCATCTACTGCATTATTCTATTGCTGTTATAGCACTAACTGCCACATTCATTGTGTAACATACAGTCAAAAGGAGAACACAGCTCAATAATACTTTCACACATTACACAGTGACATCGGCTAGATTATTCTTTGCCTATAAGACCTCAGTGACTTCTTTCATTGAATTAAAAAAAAAAGTTCCCACTTTTAGAAATATACCTGGAATATAACTCTTATTTACAAAACAACTGCCCTTTGGGGTATGCTCACTGTACAACAAAGCTTTACTAATTTCATGAAAAAGTATTTTATAAACTTATAATAAAATTAACTTCTTTGGGAGTAGATCAAATCAAACACAAATTACTCTCACTTGAGGACGACCAACATGTTTTGATCCATTCTACTCTTGATGTGCTTCTTTCTGTTATAGCACACTCATTTTCAGTCGCACTCTATGTTATAAAAATAACTTTTTAAAATCAAATACTTTAAATTTAAAAATAACATGGGGAAATAAAGGTTTTGCCTTTTAGATATATATTCTCTTAGAGAAAAAGGGATTATGTTTGATAATTAAACTTCTCAAACAGAACTATATATTTGGTAATAAATAACAGAATGGTTTTTAATGTTATATAAATAAGTGATTTTGTGTAAGAAATTCCTTAGAAATAATTATTAACAGTAAATGGTTACTGGAGTTGTAATAACTACACATTATACAATTTTGGAAACTTAATTTTTTCATGGTTAATGCAGGGAGCAAACACTATTAAGTTTTAAAAAATGAGTTTAGGTGACACAAACTTTTAGGACAAATGGTGCAATGGCATAATTATCATCAGTAGGGACTAAATTTCTATAATGCTCAATTCCACTTATATATTGCTAGAGATACAACAAACTACTGAATCACCAAAGGTTACTAAAGTTTTGCACTGGAAATGAATCAAAATAGAAAGCCTTGTTTAGTTTAACACATTAATGGGTATTTTGGCTTGCAAAAGTGGGCCGTAGATCTAGAACAGAATAGAGAATGGAATTGCCTTAAATAATAGAAGAGTACTGTGTTTCCCAAAAGCAGTCTGAAAGGGTGTGCTTGGAAAATGGAGGGGCAGAGAATGATTACCGGAGATCAAAGCATATAGCCCCTATGTGATAAGGTCTAAGAGGCAAGTGTCTTAAAAACTTAGCAACATGGATGTCAAATATTCTAAATTTGGGAATTTTTGTTCCTGTGTATCAAAATACCTGTTACTTTTTAAATCTTCAGTAAAGCTGTACCACCAATTGAATATGTTGTATAAGTAGAAATCTGAGAAAAAGAGAAGGTGTGGAGTTACCCATATTTGAAACTTTCTTCTCTGCCTGTAGCTAGAGCGATCTAAAGATGAATCCCTCTCAGGGTCATACATAAACACATAGCCTTAGAAGAGAAACACAGTAACAGCTAGGGAAACAGAAAACAGAATTAACATAATGCACATGAGCATCAGAATTTATAGAACACATGAAGAAAGTAAGCCTTCCTATATAGAAAGTGAGTAAAGAGATAACAAATATTATTTTTATCATTGTTATTTTTGCCATTGTTATTACAGGTGCTCCTTTCTTGAGTATTTTTATGTTGAAATTAAAATTTATTTAGAGTTAGTAAAATAATGACCAGTCCAAAGAAAAAATATGTGGCATAAAATCAGGTTTGAAGAAAAGTAACTATAGTACATGTATAAAAAAAAAAAAAAAACTAAGAGAAAGATATGGCTTACTTTATACATTAGATTTGGTTGGGCACTTTATTAATTTCTACTGTAGATCAATTATAAAATAGCATTTAATCACATTGAAATTTCAGTGAAATTAACTCTATAACATAAGCAGGTTCAACTGAGGCTTCAGTTTGGCAAAATTTTGTCAAGTTCACTCTAATTTCATTGTTATCATTATATCCTCAACATTCACTATTTTATTGACTGTTCAATAAAATAGTGAATGTTGGTTATGTTAAAATAAATATAAGGGAAACATTTTAAGTGGAGTTGGGAAGCTCTGAAGGTGATCTCACACAGGTACCTCTGCTTGAAGCCTACATAACCAGCAGAAAGAAGGAAGATAAAAATTATCTTGACAAGGGACAACATTTTTCAGAGAGGAATTTCATCTGCATTTAGGAAAAGGAAGATTTCTCCCTGCTGCAGAAACAAAGTGCTAACTACCAATGAGTATTAACCGCAAGCTAGAATTCTTGTTCTTCTCCAAATGTTGTTTTCAGCAACCCTTCTCAGTATCTTCCTAAAGCCTAATAAAATTTGACCTTCTCTTTATCTCTTTGCACTTGTCTTTGGTTCACCATAGTTTACGAGTACTGATTTGCAATTCTCTTGCTATTCCAAAATAAATTCATTTTGCTAATAAAATAACTGGGTATTTTATTTTTAAGGTCAACATTAACAACATCTCATTTGAATAGACCTCAATAGAAAATTGCCGTAAAATTTCCGGTTCCTGAAGTAGAGATATCATGCGAACAGGACTCTTCTGAATACTACCACAACGAATCATATTCTAGTCCCAGCACTTCAGAACTATACAGTCTCGATTTATATTGCATTTACATAGGACTAGAATACTCATAGTATTACTGGTTTTTGGTTGATTGCTGTGTGATTATTCTATTTTTTTGTTGCCCAATATTGTAAAATCTTCCCTATGCTAATTTCTTCTGAAGTTGTGAATTGTGCATAATCATAAATGAATAAATGAATATTTTTAGAAATGGAAGTATCACAAGCATTTCAAATAAATTTTATGGTGACTGTAAGAATAATCAATTGGATACATATGCAGATGGTTGAGAAATTATATTTGGGCATCCTATGGTGCAGTTAAATGAGAATTATTTTCTTGTTAGGAGGTGTTCTTGGCTGGTGAGCTAAGGCCCAGATTTTGCTTATTTAGGCAGCATCTCCTAACTATCCTACCTCTTTGAGTATGAAAAAATATTACTGTAGAAGCTTTATTTTGTGACTGTTTGAGAAGGGAGACTTCTCAAAATGAGTATTTGTGAGGAAAAGACAAAGTTCAATGATATGGTTTACCTCTCCACTTCAACTCTGGTAATGGGTTTGAATTCCTATGGTTACACAGATGAGTACAAAAGGTTGATGAAACTATTCAACAGATAACCTGATCTACTCTGGGAACAAGTCAAGAGAAGAACAGTCCTCTCCCCGAATCTCAAGCAAACCCAAGTGCTGCTCGGATATGTGGTGATTTTGCACCTTTGTAAATGTCTGGCAAGCACATCAGCATTATCATCAAAGATGAGATGAGGACAGAAAATTTCCAGATCATTCTGGTGTGAACAGGTAAGAATGAGGAAAAGAGTGATTGCCTTGGGGAATGCAACAGAAGCCATTCTAGAACACATGTAAAGCACTACTTTGGGACAACAAAATAATTGGGAAGGCAATCTGTAGTCCTGTTACTATACAGGTAGAAGACATTCAAATAGCAGACATTGGAGTTCCATTCTTTATGTACTATTGTTACTGTTATAAAATGGATGTGTATATCAGAAAAAAAGAAGAGTGAGAAGTATAAAAGAGAAAAATTAGATTCAATTATGTATTTTCTTTTATTTTGTAATCTTTATGTCATGAAACCTAATTTTATTCAAACTTCTGAGGGCTTTGTCATTCTTTAACTTGCCTGTAGAAGCTTAAAAATAAAGGATACACTGAGAACAGGGTAGCATCGATGCCCACATTTTAATGATTTGTATCTTGTTAGGTGAACTTGCAAAATTCGCTCACTCTCATCACCTTCCTCCTTTCTAAAGACACTAAGAAATGAAGCTTTTATACAAGTGAGAAAAAGAGAAAGGACAGAATATAGGAACATAGCACATATGTAAATGTCTCTGAAAATGCAATGTTAAAATCCATAAGCATATTATACCATGAACAATTACTCCCTAGGGAAACTTGTAAGATAAAAGCTTACCCATCTTTTAAGCTACTGGCAATAAACTGATCTTAGTAGATAAATGCAGCATGTAACTTGGTATACATTCCATTTCACTAGGACTTATTTCACCAGAGCCCGGATCTGAGTGATTTCACTCTTATTCCTCTGGGTATTATGTATCTCTCCAGCTTCTTCCCACTGCATTCTCTGAAATGTGGCCCAAATATAAATTAATGTATTTTATGTGACCTTATTACCTTGGGCAAAGTGTTTCCTTTGGACAGTCATAACACCCACTACTTCTGGCCAGTGTAAGTTTTGGCCAATGATCTATGACAAGCAGAATCATTCCTGGAATTCTTAGATCAGAAAATGGAAGAGGCTGTTTTCTGCAGGGTGCTATAGCTGAGAGTCAGGTTGTCAGCAGCTATACCTCTGCAAGGAGGAAAGAATCTCTCTCTAACAGGACAAAAAGAAGTCTACATGCACAGAGAAAAGCAGAAAACAGAAAACTGGAGTTGCTTTTGCCTGTAGCTCTAATTCTGAGGCCAACCTCATGTCATTTATTCTCAGAGCTTAGCCACACAAATAAATACATGTTCTCTTCTTCCTTCAGTTAGTTCAAGTTGGATTTCTATCACTTGAAGCAATCACACCGCAAAGACCAAAATATGGGTTATGGCTTTTTAATGCTGCTTAGCCAAAAAAGGAAGAAATAATAAAAAGAAAACACAAATTATGGTACAAAGTGTGTAAGCCCCTTCAGGAAAAATAAAGCACATGTAAAAGTAAAATGAATAAATATGAAGAAATTATGAATGCATGATTTAGAAAATATTTGAATTCTTTTTAAAAAGATTTTATCTTTAATTAATCTCTACAAACAACATGGGCCTCAAACTCACAACCCCAAAATCAAGAGTCCCATGCTGCACTGCACCATCCAGAAGCCCTGAAAATATTTGAAGTCTTTATAAAATTCTGCGATTTTTTATATCTTTATTTATTAAATTATCACTATGATTGTTTGATACATGTTCTATTTAATTCAGCCCACTTCTTTTCACCCTGTATTTTAAGTGTTACATTCAGTCTTTTTGTCTTTATCTTTTTATCCAAGGAACAATCTTATTGAACATATAAAAAATAATTTATAGTTGATACTCTGAAGGGTTGGAATAAAAGAGATTTTTGTAAAGCAAAGATACAATCAATGTAAACATATTGATTTGGAAGTAAAATAAAAATAATAAAATAAGCAGAGTTTTTGAAAAATTAATACTATGAAACTGAAAGATCAAGTGAGGGCACTATTTCTTATTGATTTCCTACTACTTATGATGACATTCAAAATATCTCACCAGTAAACTTTGCTGATTTCTTGTAAAAGTTTTCTTGACTTTCTCTGAAATCTAGCTCTATATTTTTAATTCTATTGTAAATGCACACTCTTCAGCAGAAAGATAGTGCCCTTTTTAATGTTTGATTAACTGCGTGCTAGTCTTACAAGCTGCATACATATATTAGTTATGTCTACACTCTCAGCAAAATTATTTAGATTAGTAGCTTAGAAATACAGAGTAAAGAAAATCTGTAATACTGTAGAATTAAAATAATTATAACTGAAGATTACAAGAGCTTGTCATTTCATCAGTGAGTCAAATATAATGTGTGATCTATCCTAGGCAACTTTCATTGCAATTTCAAATAAATCAATTAGAGAAATTCAAATAAGATTGCTGTCAAATACTATTCCCTAAGATATTCTCAGTATTATATGCCACAATTTGCTTCTTTTCAGCTATTTCCTTTTTATCTTAATACAAATAAAATTTGTCTTACAGTTACAAAACTACTAAGATCTTGCCAAATGAGAATAGATATTATGAGTCACCATCTTAGTTTTTTGGCAGTGAATAAACAGGAATCCTGCATTCTTTTCATACAGCTCCCTAATGTCTTGATGCCCTTTCAATATCTCACACTATTGCAAAAGCTGTTACACTCTTCTTTGTACTTCCTTTTAGAGAATTTTTTTTTTTAAGATTTTTTATTTTTTTTATTTGTCATAGAGAGAGAAGCGAGAGCAAGCACAGGCAGACAGAGTGGCAGGCAGAGGCAGAGGGAGAAGCAGGCTCCCTGCCAAGCAAGGAGCCCGATGTGGGACTCGATTTCAGGACGCTGTGATCATGCATGACCTGAGCCGAAGGCAGCCGCTTAACCAACTGAGCCACCCAGGCGTCCCCCTTTTAGAGAAATTTTGATAACTAAATCCAGTGAGGTATAGGCTTTATGTCATTATTATATATCATCAGTTCCATGTTAAGTCATTATTATGTATCAACTCCACAAATCATATTAAATAATATGGTTTGAAAAAAGCAGCGCAGTATTTTAGTAGCACTGAAGATCAGTTGTTGGAGTTAGTATTAAGTCAATACTTAGGGTCAACAAGCATAAGGTTGGGTGTGACACCTGCACTAGTTTGAATGCTAATTCTGCCTGGAAGAGATTTCTCATTTACCATGATGACTGTGTCAAAGTTTAGTTCTTCCATGGTATATTTTTTAATAGTGTGTATTTTCAAGAATATTTTTACATGAATTTTATTTTTCTAATTGCAAAAATCAAAAGTGAACAAGAACAAAATGTAGAAATGAAATATGAAATATTGCATAAGAAGATTTTATGCACATTTTTTCATACAGAGCCATTTAAAACCATCAGTTCTTTAAACCCAGTTAGGTTGTTTAACTGGAATAAAAACAGGCATTGAACATGCAAAGGAGATCAGTTGGATACATACATTCAAGCAATTTATTTGTATTTCTTTTCTTCCTACTTTTCTTCTGCATGATAGGTGCAGTTTTATTTGATATGAAAATCGGTGTGCCTGTAAACCGTTTATCAATGTACTGTGTGATAAAACTCAGGAATGTTAACATTCTGTAGTAATCCTTCTCATCTTTTAAAAAATATTTTCTACAATTAATCTCTAAAATGTATAAATTAATATTTTCATAATGCACTGTATTTAAATTTTGATCATTATTTCCTACAATAAAAGACACTTTTTTAAGAATATTATAATCAAGAATCTAGTCACTAATATAGAAAAACAGGGAAAACATTACCCTTACATACATAGATCTAACAGATGACCAGAGAATATAATTTTAACTCATTTTTATTATAAAATTGGTAAAAATTATATTAATGCTAATGATATAATAATTGCCTCTTTTTGAATCCTTTTTTATGGGCTAGGCAATATGTTAAACATTTCACGTACATTATCTTTTATATCTCTTTAAATCTGCCTGTGTTATTATACATATTATATTCCCTTTCAAAATGTAAGTAAGCAACTGCCAAGCTTTAGCGCTCAATCCCAAGCTTCATAGCTAGTTAAGTGGCAAACTCAAGAATTAAACCCAGATGTGTGTGATTCCAAAACTCATGTCCTTCATGACCTCCTTGTATTATTTTCAATACAATCTATTATCATGATGCTGATTATTATTGTGTTACAGAGAACTAGCTCTTGTAAGAAATCCTTTAAATAGTAAGACACTAATTAAAGGGAGATTATGATAGCAAGAAGAGTTCTCATAGGGAACACTAGCTGGCCATCCAAAGTTCCTGTTTTTTGTTTTTTTTTCCCCAAAGTTCCTGTTTTAAAAAATATACATAATGCTATGTTTCTATGACAGCATGCATACCTCTTTTCTGATTGATTTAGTACTTTTTAATTTCCAAAACTTTGGCATATTCTTTCCTATCATCTTCCACCAATACAAACTGAATAATTGAGAACCATTAACTCTCAGTGTCTATGTTTGTATTAGCATGGTGATACAGTCAATTAAAAATGCTTATTGTGGTCATGATATGGGTAAATTATGTCTGAGACACTACTGAATTCATGAGATCAATCTGCAAACAGCATTATAGATAGTTGTCATAGAGATTATACCTCTAAGGAATCTAATTCACCATGTATACTGACTGAAATCTCTCAAACCATTATCTGTTTGTCAGAATAAACATGTGACAAGCTTCCTTTTGTCCATCACCTAACTTTAAATGACCTCGGATAAGCAAATACAGTATCAATTTGTCCAGTTAATATTCTTTGAGATAACTGCAGAGGCTTTTTAAAAAAATCTCCCAGCTATTTTAATATACCAATTGTTCCATAAGTACACACAATCCATAAAATGGGAGGTATTGTAAATTTGTATCTTCCCTCATAATTATGCAATGTCAGCTTTAAATGCAGACATTTCTCTGGGTAGAAAAATACCCAGAATTAAAGAATTGGAACTGAATTCAAAGTAGGAAAATATGACTTATTTTCTTATCAATTTTATTTCTTTTTTTATGTATGTATTAAGAATACCAATATTCTAACTTAAAAACAATCTTTACATCAACAAAGTTATGCGATAATCACAAATTACCAAATGGAATGAATATTCATTGATTTTAGTTTGATGTCATTTATTATTGCTCTATTAACAATTACAATTTATAATTAATATTACTCTACTCCATAGATAATTAATGAATATACTTTCATAAGAAAGTTTTCTCTCTGCTAGCTTGTATGTTTAATTATTCCGGCCACAGGCCGGCTTCTGATTCATTAGTCTGCAAACCGGCCAAGAGAAACAAGAGCCTTTCTGCCAATATGCTATTGGCACTTTTTTTTTTTTTCTCTTTAAAAGGCTACTGGCTCACTTCTCTGCCCTTTGGGTGACTCTACAGGGCAGTCTAGCTCCACTTAGATGCAGGTAATACTTCCCCACCCAGGTGATAGAAAGCCCTTCCCAGGAGCCACTTATCATTCAGTAAGACTCCATTTCTTTGATTCAAATAGTCTTTATAGCTTTCAGGTGGCATGCCTTTACCTAAGTCTTCCTGACTAGCCATCTGATTTATTTTCTTCCTTGCATACTGAGTCAACTGATTTCTTATAAAGCTGTTAGGCAAATCTTTCAGAGCTTCAATGTTATTTTTGTATTTCTCTTCTACTAAGAACCCCTTAAATATCTTGTCTCTGTGTCTATTAGTCATCTCTAGAAGTCCAAACCCACTTCACCCCAGTTCCCAGTTCCATCTCTTATTACATATGTGCCTACTTTGATGCCTCTTGGTTTCTGGCCTACTGTAACCTATTCCTTCATCTTTCTCCTTACTCCTATTTTTTCCCCTGAGTTTCATATTCCTTAGCCCACAATCTGGAAATTCCCTTGTGGTACTCACAATCTTCTGACAAGTTTCTCCTACCTGCTTTTCTTAATTAAACCTTTACTGCACCTTGATAATATCTTAGTTCTAGAAAGCTCATCAGAGTTAAAAAAAAAAAAAATAGCTTCATGTCTTTCTGATCCTCAATACCATTTTTAGGTCTTTCCTTGACTTCAAGCCTTTGAAAATCCATGATATGTTGGAGCTCATGTAAATTTATTGTACCACATTTTCTCTATCCTTACTGTACTCTACAAAGCTTCTTGTCATATATACTTAGACAAAAAGGTTTAATCCCTGGCCTCAAATTTTTTTTTC
This sequence comes from Mustela erminea, assembly GCF_009829155.1. Classification (NCBI taxonomy): domain Eukaryota; kingdom Metazoa; phylum Chordata; class Mammalia; order Carnivora; family Mustelidae; genus Mustela; species Mustela erminea. Next base: position 41,985,787 of record NC_045628.1, on the reverse strand, counting down.
CTCTCCACCTCAATTCTGCTCACCAATTTCAATGATTTTTTGGTTCACATGGAGGGTACTTCCACATAGTGGTTTCAGCACCTTATCTCTTCTTGAACACTTCTCTAGAATCACATGGCTACTTCCTGGCTCTAGTCTTTGCAAAAATAAACTGGAAAAAAATAACTGGAAATCTTATACAAAGTCACACATTCAGATATTCCACTGTTAATAGAAAGAAACCTCCTTATCCTTCCACCTACCAATGTAATTCTTCATCTTCACCAAGATTATAGAAATTTTCTTTCTCCAATTTCAATTTACCCCTCATTTTATTTCTTTTCTTTCCTACTTATTCAGCTTAGATATTATGGCTCAACATTATAATCAATCCTTTGCAATCATTATTAAAGATCTTATCTTGCATTTATCTGAGAAAACTCTAATTTTTGAGTATCCTATTCATATACATAAGAATGTATATGAATAGGAGCATATGAATGAGCATCATTGCTGAAGAATTATACAATACAGGAGAATGCCTTTGCTTAAAAGAAGGATTAAAAACATCTCAATATATTTTAAATGATTGTTGGAATCTGTGCTGTATTTCTTTTATAACCCTTACACAAAGACCCCTCAAAACTCTCCACTTTTTCTTTTGAGGATCTCTTAATGATGTGTCTCTTGCTAGACTTTTCCTTACTTTCCCCACATTCAATGCATCATATTAAAATATTCACTTTCCAAGAGAAATTCTATGTCTCTTCCCCTAAAATAGTGTTTAGGATACAGTAAATATTCAATAAACATTTATGTATAGGTGAATAAATTTAGTCATTCCCAAAACATTTATTTTGATTCTAATTTTCACAGTGATAGATATAATTTTTTAAAAATCACATTGCATGAGTCAGTTCTGCTATATGATTGAAATCAAAGCTCAGTCTGTGGAAATTAAATACTTTTTAAAAATTCAACATCTTGCTTGTCTTAGACTCCATGTGCAATATTTTGGAAATACTTATTACAATTCCCATGATCAGTTTTTTAATATACATTTCTCAAACACTGAACACATCACAACTGTTTCTAACTTCCCCAGATTTTTCTTCTTTACATTGACCTGCACCCACCATAATACCTCTATTCTATTCCATCCACATCTTTTCCATCCTAATGACATTACTAGAGGAAGTATGAGGGGAAAAAATATTTACTTCTTCTCTCATGTTTTATACTTTAAATTTCATTCTTTGCTCTCCATCCTTTGACTTATAGTCCAGATTATAATTAGATTTTTTTAATTCCTAATCACTTCTAAGAATTTATATATGTTTAAGTATTTTCCATAGTATGAAAGTTTTTAATTTGTAGATCCAATATCTTTTCAAATTCATTTGAAGCATAGTTTAGAATTATTTTGAAGTTCTTTTTGTTATCCGAATCACATTGTTTTTATGTAATCATTGGTATTACTTTGGTTTTTCTTTTTAATTCTTAAAGTCTGAAAAGGATTGATTATCTGATCACATAAAGAAATCTACATGAGTTCAAAATGCTGTGTGTTCTATTCCACTAGTAAGCCTCTCCCCTAAGTTAGTCCTAATTTTCAGCTATTTTTCTCCAAGGGAAATGGTATTTTTGGATAAATTGTGTTTTGGGGTGCAAAGATTTGAAGGACCAGGACATCCTTTGCTGTTGTTTTCTGTTCTGTGTGTTTCCTGACCTGTTTTTTTTTTTTCCCCAACTATCTTCAATCATATCCAATTAACTTTGCATTTTCTTAAGACCCTACAATTTTTACTCTACTGATGATAAATTTTTATTTTCCATTTTTCTTTGTAGAATATTTTGTTAAAAATATTTCCCCAGGGGCATCTGGGTAGCTCAGTCATTAAGCATCTGCCTTCAATCAGGTCATGGTCCCAGGGTCCTGGGATCAAGCCCTGTATCAAGGCTCCCTTGCTCGTCTCCCTCTCTCTCTGCCTGCTTCTCCCTCTGTGGTCCCTCTCTCCCTCTCTCTCCCTCTCTGTTAAATAAATAAATAAAATATTAAAAAAAAATTTCTCCAAATACTTCTCCTCTGGATCATTAATTATGCTTTTTTTCTTAGAAATTGCTGGTTCACCAAGAGAAAAGCTTTACAATCACATATGACTTTAAAGAGACTAGAGGGAAAGTTTTATTACCCTTAACTGAAGGATTCCTCTTTTTTTAAAGATGTATTTGTTTATTTGAGAGAGATAGTGTGCATTGGTGTGTGGCAGGGGAGGGACAGAGGGAGAGAATCTTCAAGCAGGCTCTCTGCTGAGAGTGGAACCCCAAGAGGAGGGGTGGTGTTTGATCTCACCACCCATAAGATCATGACCGGAGCTGAAACCAAGAGTCAGATGCTCAACTGACCAAAGTAACCAGGGACCCCAACCAAAGGATGCTTAAAAGTTCAAGAAGATAGTCCCTTATTTTTCTTGGTCCCAGACCATTAGTATTTTCTTACTATTTCATTTGTTTGTCATTTGCTTTATTGCCACTGAGTAGTCTGATGACTACCTCTTGGATTGCAATTACCATATGATTACAATATAACTTCAGCGACTGATGCTATGATGATAAGGTAAAATACAAATTTTGTAGACTCTGAAATTCCAATAATTCATGTTTCAGTCAGACTTACAGATTGTAACAACCAAAGATTTCTGTGTCAGATGTCATTGATTTATAGTCAGTTCCATCCCAACCTTTCTAAACACTTCCTTAGTGCATAGGAAATGGACCCTAAAAACTATTATTTGCATACTAGCTTGCTAACAGGATTATGGTTCTAATTCCTCCAAGGGTAAGCACTTCCTCAAAATCAGGAAATCATTAAAGAAAGGAAACGCAGGATACTCTTCATGAAGGGGCAGTACATTCTAGCAGGGGGCAAAGAGAAAGATTGTAGAAAGCTCTGGACAAGGTTGCAAACCATTCCTTCAATGTACCCAGAAACTAAGAAAACCATTAGTGGCTTTCTGCAATGCCTGCAAAGCCAAGGGTAGTTTTCTCTGACTTTCACTTCCTATGATTTTTAACTGTTTTGTGAACAGAATTTTCTTTACTAAGTTCCATTCTGGAAGATATTAAAGATAGTTCTGTTTCAGAAAAGCTGACTGATCCCATGTCTTAAAATTATCCTGAGCAAGTTATGTATGGGTTAATTAAAGTTATAAATAAAGTTATAATTCTCCTCCCAATTTCCAGAAAGGAAGAATAGAGTTGTGGAAAATAGATACTGGCTGGGTTTCTGAATGGAGGGGGAAAAAATGGAATTGATTTCTACAAACTGCAACATTGGGCTGCTACATAAACATGGAAAGGCTTTTTACCTGCGTAGAAACTATATGGATTTTGGAGAAGAAATGTCTTACTGTCACCTAAATCAGAAGATGACTCTAGTGGTGATCTAAATATTAGGTATTTGTGGGAAAATATTGTTTTGGCCCCAGTTTCTGGCATGAAACTGTTCACCTGCAATTTGTTTCTATTACCTCTCTTTACCAATTATAAAGATTGCTAAAAACTAGCTTGAGTTTTACCCTGTAGGGCTAAAAGTACAACTTTAGAGTATTGTTTCAGGGTTACACAATCCCTCTAACTCTCTGCCAAGAGATATTTTGAGTGTGGTCTTCAAACCCATTTACAAAGCATCTCATAAAACTATCAGTCTTGGATAAGGATGAGGAGAAAAGAAGGCTTGGCAGCAAGTTCAGACATCAGAGAAAGCTGTTCTTTTAGCAGGGAGTTAAGACCCAACATATCCAATAATATTCAAGGTTACTGTGGCAAATGTAGATAATGTGTTGAATCTCTGGAAGTCAGAGTGATAATGATAGCACAGGCCTCCAGAATTTGGGAGTTACTTTATATTATTATCTTTGGTAGGTAACTATTCTTTTAAGACGTACCTCCTAGATTTTATTCACCACTGGTAGAGACTGAGAGTATACACAATGATAATCACAACTTCTGTGAAAAATATAAATGGTGTGTGAAGCCTCTGGAATTCACTGATTAGAAAATAACAGCGCAGGGGCACCTGGGTGGCTCAGTCATTTGGGCATCTACCTTCTGCTCGCGTCATGATCTCAGGGTCCTGGTATCAAGCCCTCTGTGGGGGTTCGTGGTCAGTAGGGAGTCTGCTTCTCCTTCTCCACTAGCTGCCCCCCTTCTTGTGCTCACTCTCTCTCTCTTTCTCTTTCTCGATCTCTCGGATAAATAAATAAATAAATAAATCCTAAAAAAATAGTAACAGCACAGACTTCTAGACTTTGAGACCAAATTCAAGTTTTCTTCTGGTAACTACTGTCCTTTTGAGAAACAGCCCTGGGCTTCTACTCAACACTGGTAGTCACTGTAAGGTTAATAATAAGGAATCAATAATCATGTTAATTTAAATGCTCACTAATTGGTTATTGTATTTTTCACCAAACTATAATATTGTGTTATAAAGAAGCAGTCTATTATCAACCAAAAATAGCAGATAAGAAATTAAGCTCAAAAAATCAGAAAGATATTACATATTACATCAGTATTAACCCCTGTGACCTTATCTATCTTCTTTAATCTGTATTTGTGATTTCATGGAAATATCTTATGGTCAGTTGGCTGAAGAGGAGAAGACGTGTTACTGATTTATAGAGTCTATATGCTATACTGGTTCTAAGAATAACTGAATCGATGCAGAGACACATCCTAATCCAGAAGTGGTCCTGAAGGGCAATGGGGGAAATAAATATTTCTAGTAGGTAGAAATCCAAGCAGCATATCTGGTTTTCTACTTAATCTGGACTGAAAAATTGCCATAAGTAAAGACTGACAGAGATTCATGAATAGTTCACAGTGTGGACAGATGATCAGCACTTGAATAGGATTGGAAGATTGGTAGCAAGGAAGTCTGAGGAAGAAATATTGAGATGGGACTCCCAGAATTATCAGAGATTGTGAAGATATTTGTGTTCCATGTATATACCTCCTAAAGGTTATCCTCTGCAGAGAGGTCTTTCAATAAAAGGTGGACAAGATGACATATACTGTGCACACAGTTTATTTAGCCATCAGTCATTTGCGCTTACACAATGAACCCAATTAAAAAATATCATAATGTTAGTGATCTAAGTATAGAAATTCCCTTCACCAGGCTATATCAAGTATCTAACCTATTAACAGTTGAGAAAAACATTGTTTTCTCATTTTTTTAAAGATTTATTTACTTATTTTAGAGACACACGGAGGGTGGGGGTGGAGTCACGGGGGGGTGGAGAGAATCCTCAAGCAGACTCCATGCTGAGCACAGACTCTTATGTGGAGCTTAATCCCAAAACCATGATACTATGATGTGAGCTGAAATCAACAGTCAGATGCCTATCTGACTGAGTTACCCATTGGCCCTGAAAAACCTTGTTTTTCTGTGTGGAACATTTTCCTGGTAGACTGATTACATTGGACAAGTTATATCATCAGACAGATAGCTTTCTTTCTCAAAGGATCAGAAATATATTGTAGATATAGAATTACATTTCCTTCCTATACCACTTCTATGACTACCATCCATGAACTATCAATGACTTCATTTGCCAACATGGAGATATGTACACAATTGCTTTTAATAAAGGAAAAGATTTCACAGGGTGAGTATTATAGCAATGGGGTTGTGTATGTAGAATTCATAGGTCTTACCATGTGACCCACTGGCTACCAGTAATTGACCTGGTGGAACAAGCACCTTTTGAAGACTCACCAATGTATGCCAGGTGGGAGATAACATCTAGGAAGGATGGAGTTCTATCCTATAAAATGTAGTATAGCCTATGAAATAGCAACCAAGATACAATGCAGAATATTTTGGTTTGGGAATGAAGTAGTAAAAATAAGAATGGTTTCTCTCATGATTACACATAATATCTCACCCTATTTTCCCCTCCATTTAATTCCTATGGGTTTGAGCTCTGCTGGTTTGGAGATCTTGGTTCCTAAGAGGAATATTTTTAGAGAAGATGCAATACTGTTCTACTAAATTGGATGTTGAAACTGTCACTCAGCAATTAGCTTTTTTGTTTTTGTTTCTTGTTATTGTTGTTTCATGATCTTGAACCAGCCAACAAAGAAGAGGTTTGTTCTATTGGCTGGGTGATTAAAATTTCAAGGGGAAATAGTATTGTTGTTCCTCAATAGGGGTCTGGGAGGATTATGTCTGGAATCTCTACAGGGTGCCTCTTAGTAGTTTAATGTCCAATAGTAAAAGTTAATACAAAATTACAGCAAATAAACAAAGGACGAACCATTAAGGAATCAATCTCTTCAGGGATGAAGATGTTTGCCATTCTAGCAGGTAAAACTAGACCTACTTTTATCTAAGAGCTTTTATCTAAGAACAATGGAAACAGGGAAAGGATAGTTGCAGATCAACTATGGGTGCATAACCAGTTACAGCTGTACCAGTTGCACATATTTTCCCTTGGTTGTTTTATCTGTGTCTTTCTATACATGTACACTTTTATGTATATTTTTGTTTTCTCCTTCTGTCTTTCTCTTATTATTTTATGTAAAGTTCTTTGTTAGTGGTTATTTTACAGTTCTTTTCTGTAGATACAAAATATTCAGAAGGGACGGTGAATGGATATGCAAAGCAATTAATGCAGCCTACAGACAGATATTGTGACTGTCTCCCAGGTATGGATCTACAGACTGATTGTGAGGACTTGTATAATTTGAGAAGAGTGGAAGAGTAATTTTGTTTGTACAAAATGAAAATTGCCTCTTGTTAAGAAAAATCAGAGGTTGTTTTTGTTGTTAAAATATTTGTGGATGTTATGCTAGATAATTACCTATTAGCTCTCACCTTCAATCCACCTTTTTATATTCCAGCAATGCTGGTGATGGGACTCTGCAAACCACATTTGTGTGTTATCAGCTGGATCTCTGTTAGACTCTGCCAGTATGGGATATTATAGTGAGAATGAAAGGATGGCAAAGGAAGGAGGAGTTTGCTTCATTCTTTTTGTTTTCTATACCTATAAATTAGTCCTGCAAATGTCTCTCATCTTGGCAATGATAACTGATTCAAGAAAGAGCAGTTGATTTCAGTTTTCATGTTTCACACACTATCAGAACCAGCCTTGGTGCATCTCCTCAGGATAGCTGGCTGGTTCCCCATCCTCTGAGATCTGAGTCCCAGATCCATGCGGCCTCTTCTCAGTTTTAAGAATACCGTAGCCTTCTCTTTATTTCCTCTGGCACAGGGGTTATAACTGCTTTTTGCAATTATTAACTTGAAACCTCATTCTCATCCTAGAAACCTTTTCAATTCTCTAATGCCTGGTTAATGGTTTTTATATCAAATCTCCCTGTTAAAATAATTGGTATGATTTCTGCTTATTGCCTGACTCTAACTGTTATAGACATACTGATTATTGAAGGTATAATGAATAAGGCAAAGTTCCTATCCACAGGTTCACAATAATGAAGGAAGAGGACAAGTAAATAGGGAATTACAATACAGTGTATTATTATGCAGCTGTTTTTGCAAAGCCCCAGAGATAATATAAAACCATTGTGAAATACATGCATTTCTTTCATTGTTACCCTGTTTTCTCTGCCTACAACATTTCACTGTTTCTTTCATTCATTCATTCAACCAATATTTATTCAGCATTCTGTATAAATTCGTACAACTTCTGGGGATAAATTGCTAGCGAAAAAAAAAAAAAAGGAAAATGATGTTCCTCTGTCATGCAGTTTACCATCTATAGCCAATGACACACATTAAACAATCAGAGAGACTTATAATTACAAACTCTGACATAATAAATGCTCTGAAGGAAAAATATAGGGAGTGGGGGAAAATATAGGAAAGCTTCATCTATTCTGGTAAGTCAGATAACTTTTCTCTGATGAAGTGACACCTGAGCTGAAATTATAAGCTTTAAGAGCAGTTAAATAAAGGAAAGGGAAAGAATTATAAAGAAAATATATCCTAAGCTTGGGGAACAGCTTGTACAAAGAACTGAGTTGAAAGGATGCACAACGAATTCTACAAAGTGAAAGCAAACCATCAGCGTTCTCTCTACATCTTCCTTTCTTCATCCTTTCACTTAAGTATTACCTATTAATAATTCTTTTTATATACACCTTTTATGCTGATTTTCCTGTTACATGCATCATGACTACTTACTTTAGTTGCCAGCCTTGTATTACCTAAGGCAAGATCTACCTACCTGCTTAGTGCTTATCTAAATTATACCTCCTTGCTTCTTTTCAGCATGCTACTTGTATAATTACCTCCTTTACTACAGTTAGTCAAACACAGTGTCTGATACATAGGTAGATTTTCCCAAGTGCCAGTCATGCCAACACCATTTCATAAGTATTGCTACATCTAAATGTATATATACTATCACTTTCAAAACCTTTTTTCCTTAATTTTGGTTCACTCTACATAAATGTTTATCTTAAAATTAGACATTATATCATAATTGCTAATTGTGTATAGATACTAACATTAAAAACTCAAGATGTAATAATAAAAATAAACAGAAAAATTAATATAATGTTATATACATTATCTTTAATAAAGACATAGACAATAAATCAGTGTAATGTACTAGTTATATATATGAAAAGAGGTTCTCAATGAAAAATAAGTGAAGGAGTGTATGATCAGTAAAGAATAAATGCATTTCCATGTAGGTTTTACTTGTTTTAAAATTCAGTTGTAGTCATCTTTATATGATGCTAGCTACAATCCAGAGAGTAATAGTTATCATTCTGAGGTTCTGTGTTCTAATTCTCAATTTAAAAACGTCAACACAAGGATAGCACAATTACAAAATATATTTTCAGTGGATTTCAGTGGCTACCTGAGTCATGAGAAAAATCAGTAAATTTGTCTCTAATGTTTCATCGGATTGGAAGACCATCTTTACCCCTTTTTAAAATTCCTTTTATAAAAAGGAATTTTTAAAAACCTTGGAATTCATACTTCTCCTATTTTTTCCTTCTATTATATTCATTATCTTTCCATATCACAGGAAAAGAAGCCTATGGAAGTCTGGGAATGCAGCAAGGATTCTGCAGGCTTAGGCACCTCTGAGCTACCTGTCATCTTGAGTAGGTCTCAAAAGTAAAGAACATGGTGCCAACATCAGAGCGGCCATGCTAACATAGTCTCAACACTTTTTTTTTTAAATTTTTGTTTATTTATTTGAGGGGATGTGGGAAAGAGGAGGGGGCAATAACAGGGGGAAGGGCAGAGGAAGAATTAGGCTCCTCACTGAGCAGGGAGCCCAACATGGAGCTTGATCTCAGAACCCTGGGATCATGACCTGAGTCGAAGGCAGACGCTTAATTGACTGAACCACCCAGGCACCCCTCAATACTCATTTCACCAAGTCATAATGCTAGCCTATGATCAGAGAGTTAAAGATACTTCTGCATCTCTAGCTTCTTAATTGGTCTCATCAAAATTATGCATACCACATTCTCAGAGGGAAAAAAATGCACCTTGAAAACAAGATACATGTAGATCAGTCTATCTGTCTATGTGAAAGCACCTTGATTGGACTTCAAAAGAGTATAAAATGAGAAGATTGCATTGAAAAGGAACAAAACTGGAATCTGGACGATCAGTTAAATTCACTAATAATAGTAAAAACAGAGTGTCTATTTTGATCCAAATATTCTTCTATGTAGTTTTTAATCCTGAGAACATCCCAAGTATTTAATTGCCAGTATTATTCTTACTTTCTAGATGACCAAATCATGACACTGAAAGTCACACCTAAGTATGGGGAATGAAGATGCCCATAAATCTGGCAGGCAGAACTCTGATTCATTTCTGCTTACTATTACTGAGCATTCTGAGACAATGTTGTGCTGAGCTGTGCTAGTGGTTCTAGGGAAGGAGAGAAGTATAGAGATGCAAAATGATACAAGAAAATAAAATGGCAGGTCTTGATGATTGACTGGAGCTTCATTTTTATTCCTCTTTTGGCCTTTATAGGTTTTAACTAAAGAGAGAGAATTTTTTAAAGATTTTATTTATTTATTTGACAGAGATATAGAGAGCACAAGTAGGCAAAGCAGCAAATAGAGGGAGAGGAAAAGCCAAGATCTGCACTGAGCTGGGAGTCGGACATGGGGCTCAATCCCAGGACCCTGGGATCATGACCCGAGCCAAAGGCAGCCTCTTAACTGACTGATCTACTGAGGTACCCCAAGAGATTTGATCTAATGAACAGTGTTGAAGTAACTATTAATCTATGGCAATTGTTCCTTGAAATGTGAATTTTCCATTCATTGATACCTTCCTGATAAACCCAACAAAATCTGAAAACCAATACAAATATTTCCCAATACACCAAGCATTCTCTATAATATACCACAACCAGCATGTTCGTACCCAGTATAAAACTAAGCAGCACTATAATGAATTCTTTAACATGGTACTGCAGCTTTTCAGTGATAATCTCTGACTTGTTTATATTCTGATCGCATACATGTTCAGATTGATGGATTTAATGATCTGAAGAAAATTACCACTTCTAAATCCTGAAACCAAACTATCAAATACTTTTTAAAAAAATAGCTCAGTCTAGAATCATTTAGTCATTTACCAATTAACAATCTGACTATCCAGATTAAATAACTTATCTCTTGTCATAGTTTTCAAATCTATAAAATGTAATATTACTAGTTTTGACATTGTTATACATTGACAATGTCAAAAAAATTATCATATGAGAGCTAAACAGGTTTCTCTGTATTTCTGAAGAAGCAGGCATGTGTTATTAATAGAAATCTTCAGAAGGACATGAAACACATCAGTTAATGAAGAATAAAAAGAAAACAGCGATGGAAAAATAACCCATTCTATTTGTCTGACCTAAGAGAGCAAGACCAAGAGAAAATATAACATATTTCAAAGTGTTATCTTACAAGGCATCAGGTAATAAGAATGAGTTTGAAAGTGTAGTGACCCTTAATCTTGTTATTATTGTTTTGGTGTTTTTTCATGAGTTCTTCCTAGATTATCTAATATTTCACAAAAAGATTTTTAAGAAGAGTAAATGATTTTTATTTCTGAAGCACTTGTAAGATTGCTAATTTATTTATTAAAATATGTATTTATCTTAATGTATGAAGCTGATCAGGCACATTACTAGGAGTTGGATATATACAAGTATACAAAATAAACCTAATTCATGATTCATGGAACTTATAGCCTAAAGTAGGAAATACACACAGAAGTAAATAAGTAAACACAGAAATATACATGTAAATACAACACATGATGCTTCACTCTGATGCCAAAAAGAAAGTGCAGATTTGAAAATTAGCTGGGTGGAAGATTATTTAGATATGGTGGGTGGAGAAGGCTTTCTGTAATTAAGAAAATGAAACTAAGAAGACAATTTTTTAAAATTTTTATTTAGTTAATTAATATCTACTCCCAACATAGGGCTTGAACCCACAAGCCCAAGATCAAGAGTCACATACCCCTCCAACTGAGCCAACCAGGCACCCCCTAAAATGACAAAATACATCAATGATGTGAGCTATGAAGGAAAATGTATTTCAAGTAGATGGAACAGTATAAGATTGGAAGGAAGAAACAGTGTGCCACATAGGAAAACTGAGTGGAATTTAATAGACCAAATCTTAGTAAGTAAAAGAAGAGAAGGAAATGAGGCAAATGAAAGAGGCAGGTCTACCCATGTAGAATTTTTTGTATACAGTAAAACAGTTTGCATTTAATTAGTTATAAAATGGCAAATTTTGAAGAGTCTTATACTCAGGAATAATATGGCTTATTTTATTCTTGAAAAATTATTCCTTTTGGGGCACCTGGGTGGGGCTAAGTCATTAAGCATCTGCCTTCAGCTCAGGGCATGATCCCAGAGTCCTGGGATGGAGCCCTCCATCAGGCTCCCTGCTCAATGGGAAGCCTGCTTCTTACTCTTCCACTCCCCCTGCTTGTGTTCCCTCTCTTGCTGTCTCTGTCAAATAAATAAATAAAATCTTAAAAAAAAAAAGTGATTCCTTTTACTTAGTGAGATCTGACCAAACAAAGCTAACATTATAAGCTGAAGAAACAAAGTAAAGCAATGGTCTAGTAGACAGATGATAATGAAAGGATTCATGTAAAGAAAAAGGAGAAAGAAAATAAAGAAATATTTTACCCTTTTATAAAATAATAGACTCAGAAATGAAGGATGAGGGAAAGATCACAAATAATCATAAGGTTTACTCCCTCAACAAGAGGCATCATGGAGATTCCATTCAATGATTCTTGAGGAATATTTAGAAAGAGCTTTCTGTTAGAAATTTGTTAGGTTCACATTGTCTCTGATAAAGATGTCATTACATTGTTAGGTAACTGACAACCAAGAGAGGCTTGGGGGTTGGCAGCATACTGCATGTAATTTAAAGACATTGGAATGACATGGGGATAAGTTAACTGAATACAGAGAGAAGAGATTTAACAAAGGTAAACTGTGAGAGAGGAGGAGGGTTGACTGTAGGACTCCAAGGACAGCCAAAACAAAAACAAACAAAAACCCCCACAGCATGTGGTATAACTGAAGTCCAGAGAAGAATATATCTTCAAAAAATCAGATGGCCCCTCTGTACAGGGGCCAGAGTGTAAATAACTTAAGTGCATTAAGGTTGCATTGGGGCCAGAGTGTAAATAACTTAAGTGCATTAAGGTTGCATTGGGCCCAACAACATGGAATGATGGGTGGCCATATCAACAAGATTATTGCATCAGTGTGGAGTAGAAAGCAAATTCTTGTGACATGAAAAAAAATGAGAAATGAGAAATTGGATATATCTGGGGACAACTGTTCAAAAACTTTGACTATGAGTGTTAGCTGATGAATTAGTTACTAGCTGGAAGAAAATGAGAGGTCAGTGGAGTTATTTTTAAGGATTAAAGATGTTACAAGACCAATCAGCATGCATACTAATACTTTTTAAGGAACTATGAAGAACAACAACAAAAAAATACCAATAGACTCTCTGGTCTTGATTAGATAGTGAAGTAATTATAATATTAAAAATAAGTACCATTCAGCATTTTCTATATGTAAATTCAGGGCTCGATGCTTTAGTGTGCTTTTAATTTAATCTTCAAAACAGTAAAAGTTAACAAATTATTCATACCCTTATGAATGAAGACCACTGAATAATTAGTGATATCAAAAAAGCTTTCCTTGATATTACTAAACTAAAATCTACTTGACATTTACAAAATAATTTACCTTAGACAAAAGTCAAGTGAATTGCTGAAAATTTAATTAATACTTTCACTGTTGCCTGGGCATGACTGTGTCTCAACTAAGATTCAAATTTTGCTAAATCTGAAGTAGTAATGATTTGGCAGCCCACTTGCATCTTCATATCTGTGTTGAATTGTATGTGACCAACATGTGCTGGTTTTTATATATCCAAGACAGGACATTTGATTACAGTTTCCAGGGCTGTAAAAGTTACAAGTTTCCAGGAAGATGAAAACGTGTTCATGTTGTCTGCTCTTAAGGACTACATCAAAAGCTCTTTAGACGGAGAGGCAATCACCCATTTCCAAATTAAATGCAGTGGGTCTCTGGTAAAAAAGAGACTGACAGAAATCTAGTGCTCTTCAGCTTACCTTGAAGTTTATGCAAGTTGGAAATCAGTAGAGGAGAGCAACATAGGCAGGAAAACTTTCTCACGGAAGGTCTCTGCAGGAGTGGATGTTGAGGCAACAGACATGAGCATAAAGAATGATTTACATTAGGGTTTCTCACTCTCCCCACAATTGACATTTTGGACTGGAAAACTTACTGTGGTTTACTGTCTTGTGTATTGTAGGATATTGAGCAGCCCTGGCTTATATCTATTGATTCTAGGAGCACCCTTCCTGCATCCCATTTGTGACAACCAAAATATCTCCAAATATTGTCACCTGTCCCTGGAGGGACAAAATCATCCCTCACTGAGAATTCTTGATATAGACATTCACCAGTGGAATGCTTGTGAGCACATACAGGACACACTGATGACAATGAAGAACCAGATACCTTGAACATAAAGGATCTTAGTACTATAGCTATGCTAGTGGAAGAATTTGTTTTATGATCTTATAGTACTTACTTTCAGGACCAGTTTTAATCACCTTATACTACTGAGTTGTTTGAAATTGACAATATTTTGACAACATGCTATATTTTACCTGGTGACACTTAGTTTACCTTAACTTTGGTAGGGAAATGCTTAAATTCAAGGAAACTATTTATATCTCAAGCCAGTCATTCTAAAATGGAAGGGATTTCCTCTTCTTATGAATGGGGACACTAGTAATCCTGTCTTTTTCAAATGAAAAGAGTAACATGCTCTAAGATACAACAACAAATATTTCCCCTGTGATTTGAGTAAAAAGAGAAGATGAAAATAACTTAAAACTGAAAAATAGAGCAATAATAATATAATTATATATATAATAATTAAGAATAGAAAATCTAAACCAAAACACTGATTTTAGGAAATATATACCCCCACATTAAATGTAGCATTATTTATAATAACCAAAATATGGAAATGACCTAAGTGTCCTGGACAGATGAATGAATAAAGAAGATGTGGTATAGAGTAATATTTACAATGGAATATTACTCAGCCATAAAAAAGAATGGGATCTTATCATCTGGGACAGCACAGGTGAACTTTTTAGAGGGCATTATGCTGAATGAAATAAATAAGACAGAGAAAGAAAATACCATATGATTCACATGTGAAATCTAAAACAAAAGAATCCAACAAACAAAACAAGACAGAAACAGACCCATAAATATAAGAAACAACCTTGTGTTTACCAGAGTGAGAGGGGCTGGGGGATGAGCAATATAAGAGAAGGGGGTTAAGACATACAGACTGCCAGTTATCAAATGAATAAGTCATGCAGATGCAATGTACAGCATAGGGAGTATAGTCAATAATACTATAATGACTTTGTATGATGACAGATGGTAACTAGACTTATTATGAGGATCATTTTGAAATATACACAAATATCAAATCACTATTATGGACATCTGAAACTAAAAGGATATCACCTTCCACTCATACATCAATAAAAACTGAAACAAAATCAACACTGTGTAGGACTTACTACGTGCCAGGCTTTCTTCTAAGTGCTTTATGTATAGTGGTGTGTAATATCTGTCAATAGTGCTCTTAAAATGGGCACTGTTTTTTGTGTCATTTTTCAGAGAAAAGAGGTACATAAGGGTTGTCAAAAATGCCCAGGCCATAAAACCTGTAAGTGGTAGCACTAGAATTCAAATAGAGGTGGTCTGATTACAAGATACATTCTCAACCACTTGAAAAACCTTCGTGCTTCTCAAGAGAGAAAAATAAGAAGTTCACCACAGAGCTTTGGAGACATACTTGAAGGGGAGGATGGAAAAACAAAACAGGAGCCAGAGATAGAAACAGAAAGAAAAAAAGAGGAAAATAAAGAAGGAGAAGGAAGAGCTTGCAGAGGAGAATAATGAATTTTAAAAAGCAGAGAAACAGGAGACAAAAGAGAAAAAGAATAAAAAATTACAGAAACACAGTGAGCCTCCAGTTACATAATTAAGAAGAGGAACAATCAGGGAATGAGAAAGTCAAACAAGGGATACTCTTGGCAATAAGCAAAAAAGAGATAAAGGCTATGACATCAGGACAATATGGTCAATTATTATGCATGTGATCTTAACAGGATTCATATTTAGATGTTCCTCCAATAGAAATAGTGGTTACAATTATTTTTTAATTCTTACATCTGAATTTAACTTCTTAGTTACTTGGTTAAAAATTAAGAAAAATGCATGTAATATTTTAGTCACAATAGCTCTTTTTACTACGACATTCAATATTAACCATTCTATATAAAATATTTAAATTGATTTAATTTATTTTTTTAAAGATTTTATTTATTTGATAGACAGAGATCACAAGTAGGCAGAGAGGCAGGCAGAGAGGGAAGGGGAAGCAGGCTCCCTGCTGAGCAGAGACTCTATATGCGGGCTTGATCCCAGGATCCTGAGATCATGACCTGAGCTGAAGGCAGAGGTTTAACCCACTGAGCCAGCGAGACGTCCCTAAATTGATTTAATTTACTGATCATTTCCTCAATAAGCCAGGAAAATTTTAATCGCCCCATATCTCAAAACAAATATACAATAACTTTGGTTAATATTATAAAAAAGTCAGTCTATAAACATCAATATCATTGCTGTCATAGCATATAATGACCCATTTTCTCATATTTGGGGAAAGCAAATTTTACCACCCTTTATTTCAAATATGGCATCTGAGCTATTACAGTTTAGTGAAATAAATACAAATTTTCTCAAAAAATAAAAACTATGAATATGAATGAGAATCAATCTCATCATTTCTAGATTCCCTGTTTTACCAGTATCAAAACGAACTTATATGAAATATTCCAAACACAGAATTTGTCCAGCTTCCAGATTGCAAATATTTGAGAAAAAATATATATCTCATTTACCCAGTGAACAGTCTATAAATTGGACATTCACAGAGGCACAAGATCATTAACTATCCTTTCAGAAGTCAATTTTATGCTTCCGAAATTAGATCTAGAGCTAGGCTATTTTGGTACAGCAAGCTGGGAATAATATACAGATTTTGTGAAATCAGGTTTAGCCCGTTTTCAGCTAAATCGCATTCAGTTCAATAACAACCACTGAAAACAAAGAAGAGTTCATAAAAATAAGTTGCAGAAAACTTAGTAGCTGTTGCTATTAAGCTTTCAAAACGTCTTATACAGTGAAGTTACAGATAATCATAATTAATCAAACTCTGCCTCTGGAACTTTTTGCACAAAAAAGAATCAATAGAATTGTGAGTGTGTATGTGTGTGTGTGTGTGTGTTTCAATTTAATACACTGTATTTTATTTTAAATTTTTCTTCTGTGTCTAAGTGTGTTTTGGCTTGTTTTTTCACATGATTGGAGGTGTATAAAGTTGAACAGTAAAACACTGTGCTTTACTAAAGAGGCTGCTTATCTTTAAGATCATGTTTCCTTCATTCACTTACAGGCACAGCAGTATGAGGAACTTAAAACTCACACTTTGTATTCAGATAAGGAAAAAGAAAACAAGATTGTTTTATCTTGAGTTCACCGTAGAAAATCACACAAACTCAGGCTTTTCTCATTCAAAATGATTACTTCCTTATTTTGAAATAATGCTATTTTAATGTATCGTGATAAAATCCTTCGGCCCTGGGCATGAATTTAAATATATTTTGCAAGATATTTATCGTACCAATTGAATGAGTGCCTTGAACTGCTGATTCCAATCACCCAACAGGGCAGTGCTTTATAAATTATTGTCTCCTTTCACAATATTACTTATATGGTTAATGTTTTATAATGAAAAAAGAGAAAAATAAATTAATTTAAATGCAATATTTTGTCTAAAATCATGCTTTAAAAACAAATCAATGGATGTTTATACTAGTTAATAAAAAATAGATATTAATTTTAAATTGCTACATAAAACTTTTTTAAGTATTTTATGTTCAATTCAATTCCAAAAAAAAGAGAGTTACCTTGAATCATAACAAGAAATGGGGTGAAAACAATCAGCAATAGTTATAAATGTCATCACTAGACAAGCCCTTGTAAGTAAAAGGTACTCAACTGCTTAAAATATTTTGAGGCTGGGGGATGCAGGGGGAACAAAGGATAGGTGGTGATGTCATGAAAAAGAATATTATATCTAAAATATATCATATTTTATCATATACCAGGCATTTTGTTCCCCACAGTAGCCATCACCAGGAAATCACTCATAAGACCCCAGAATCTTTTAGCGCTCGAGACAAATAACACATGTCATTAATGAGGACTGGGTGGGAAGTGAATAAAAATTTTAGTTTGGGGAGTATCGATCTATTTTATTCCACTTAGGGGATGATTGAGGTGTTTTTTGTTTGCTTTTAACTAAACATTCTTAGTACATAATCATGAAATTGAATTCTGTTTTAGCTGTAATCCAAGAAATGAAAGTGTAAATTGCATTTTGATGGCATGTGGGGAATAAAAAGAATTGACTAGGGCACGTGCTGAGCTCTGGTGCCCAGGAAAGGCAGACATGGAGAAACAGAAAATGATAAGGCCTGAAATCTGGAAGCTGGGCTATGATTCACACTGGACACTTGCCACATTGTATCAGTAGTGGGAAAGGAACCACTAAAGTAAAAGGAGCAGTGAAGTAGGACAGGAATGAGAAAACAAGTCACTACTTTGTCACAAGAACTTGCACTACAATTGCAAAAATAAGTATAAAATGCATGATAATAATTACTGCTGTTTTTTTTAACACTTACTTCAGAACTACAGAGAACTTTTATATAAACTATTTATAGCAACAGATCTATCTGACAATCTGGTAAACCTGGCTTCAAGTTCAATGTGATCATGACAAATACTTTAATGCTTTTGAGCATATTTTTCTTAACACCATAATGGTGCATTATCTTCTTCACAAATTTGTTGTGAGATTCTACAAAATGGCTAAGTCCTTTCTTCAGGGTTTGGATTTAAGTTCCTTACTCGCAAAAAATATTTTTAAAAAAGTTGCTTTGGGGCACCTGAGTGTCTCAGTTGGTTAAGCATGCCTCTCTTGGTTTTGGCTCAAGTCATGATCTTGTGGGTCCTTGAAATCAAGCCCTGCCTTTGGCTCTGTGCTCAGCAGGGAGTCTGTTTAATATCTCTTCCTTTAACTTTTGACCAGCTCATGCAAGCTCTCTCTCTCTCTCTCTCTCTCTCTCAAATAAATAAATCTCAAAAGAAAAGAAAGAAAGAAAGAAAGAAAGAAAGAAAGAAAGAACAGCCTTCATGTAAGTAATTTTGAAAAAGAAGCTCTCACTTAATGGGTGCACTCCTCTCTTTAGTATTCTATAAATAAAAATTAACTGGGGAAACTTGTGAAATAATTCCTGGGAACTAGGGACATGAGCACAGATTTTACTTTTATTCTATTTACTAATATTTCTTAAGCTGCCTCTCCTGTAGGAGTCACTTAGCTCTTTTTATTGTCTTTGCCATCTATTGAAGTATGCAGAACAGCCAAAATAAAATGAATGCTATTTTTTTATTTGCTAGAAAAATAACTCTATATTCTTTATATGGTTTAGCTGAAAATAATCACAAATGTACAAATCATATAATGTGTCAATGAATGAATGAATAAGTAGATGCTTTATTTCTACACTAAATAACAATAAATAGATGCTTTACTTCTACACTAAATAAGAAAAATTTGATGTCTACATCTGAGTTATAATGTACAAATTACAGCAATGATCCCATCAATGGTTTTACTCCAAATGTGATTTCAGAATTGATAAACATACCATTGTCATGAAGCTATCCTATTTTAAGGAGATTTCCTCTTACTCTTGAGTCTTATTCAAAGTGGATTTATAACATTGTCTGAGCAAGAGACTATCGGACTTTTTGTTAAATTGTTTAGTTTTAAAAAGAAAATTCTATCATCCCTTAACTTGAATGGACTGGGTCCATATTATCCAAACTGAAACTCTTTTATTTTCTTCTCAGCAAAATACTAAAAAAATTTAAAGCACCTAATTTCCTTTGGCCTATAATATTTACCCAGCTTTGAATCTTGAAGCCATACTCCATACAAATAACATATCCCTTTCCTCTTTTGAAGTCCACATTTTTTCAACTTTACCTTCTAATTTCTTTCCCCTAAGTCTGCTTAAATCTGTGAAAAGTTTTGACTCCTAATATATCTCAGTTTCCAGTGAAAGCAGACAACGTAGCAAGAACTCCATGTACAAATGTTCCACATTCATTTTTATGAACTAAAAGCTCAATTAAATGTTCTATATACTGAAACAAATTTGTTTGCAAAGTGCCATCGTTTCTTTGACATTATTTCCTTCCATTTGTGTAATCTTCCTGTTCCCAAAAGACACTGTTTCACAACCACCACAATGTTTTCCTTCATTGTTTCCAAAGGCTCTGGCCAGGATTTGGAATTTAGGAACTAGTGTAGGAAGTATCTCGTCTCTCATTTGCAGCCTGTGTTTTCAGGTTGAACAGGTATCTTATTTATTTAACTGAACAATGACTTAGTGTTTAAAGCAAATTGCTGGCTATTGCTTACTAATATAATATACTTATGGGTAATGAGGGCAGCAAAATGAAAAATGACCAAAAGTAGTGTTATGGCAACTTATAGATTTACTTGTAAATTAAAGGTGTTCATGCAGCTATAGGAAAAATGTAAGGTATGGTATAAAACCAATAGATTAAAAAGTTAGATCAAAGAAACTCCGTTTATTGACCGCTAGCCCTCCGAGCGTGTACAGCATGTAAGCATGCTCAGAAGCATGTTTACAAATGATGTCATTTACACAGACATGCAGTACAAATTATGGTCACAGTGTGCAGAATGAGAAATCTCGTGTTTATATCATACTGATCATTTTCTAACCTCCTAAAAACCTGAGTTTGGCGTATATAAAATTCTAGATGGTGTCTCTAATAGCTACGAGCCCTCCATGTTGTCTACTCTGCTAAAGCCAGAGCATTGTTCTTCTTATCTTTAATGATCCCCTCTCTCAGCACCTTCATTCCTTAATTTCTGTCCTCTTCTCACTCAGTCCATTGCCACATCTCAACAGGCCCCACAAAAATATTTGTTCATTTTAGTACTGTAGCTGCCTAAGGCAGTAACTAAAGATTCTGGCTGAGCTAAACAGTGTATCTGTGCTTTGCTAAAATGTAATGTGTTTTTGCCAGGTTTGCAGTATTTTTCCTATTACAGTACTTTTCAAGATTCTATCACCTTTACAGCCTACCCATATTTTTTCCAGTGTTGCTCATGATAGTCCAAAAATGTGTGTTTGGCATTCCCCACAGATGTTGACGTGGATTCCACATCATGACCCAGGAGCCCTCTCAATATAAATGCACCCATGATGGATGGTGACCTCCTCCAATATTTATAGTACAGCTGGTGGAACCATTGGATAGGATTACTGATCTGTGAAGGAAATTGGCTAGGCTTGCTAAGACACTATCTTAAAATTCAATTATATTTTTAACAGCAAATTACATGTCAAAGTTAGAAATACATAATTTAAATTAGTTATTTGTAAATATACATATATTCTACTCAACACTCCTATAAGTAAATCAAATATCATGTATTCTATAGTGTTTACTTATTTTTTAAATATTTTTCCATTGTTATACACTGCATCAGAGAGAGGCTACATATTTGTTGACTTGACATATAGTTTTCTCTCACAGTTCATACAATATTAGATTGAACTAATCCTTAATTTTAATTGTAGGTTCCACATCTTATTCCTTGATCCTTCTTAAAAACCTTCATAGAACTTTCAATATCTAGTCTGCTATATAAGGAATTGGAAGTTGTCACTTCTGTCCACACACAAGAGAAGAAAAAAGACTGAATAAACTGAAAATCAATAATTCTTTTTGATCTATCAGAGAACTAAGGTCACAGTGCAAACCACTGCCCCCAAAATTGAAGAGACAGGTGAATACAGAGAATCACAGTTTCTCGGAGCAGAAGTAGAAGAGGAGAAAACTCCAATGGCAGCAGTATCAGGGTAGAAAAATCTAAGCTGTAATTATTAAATTCCTGAAGGCTCAGTGTGGATACATTTGAGAGATAAAATCTCTAGAAGGGCCCAGTTATAGAGAGGCCCACAAACTTTCATGAATCTTACCTCCAGGAGCCCTTCCAGATTCTTTATGATAACCAGAAAAAAAGTCCTTGCTTCCAGCAAGGGGAAAAGAAAGTAAACATTTTGAAATTTACCGAGATCATTCCATTTTTCTTAAGGTGGTCTGACCTCAAGAGTAACTTTTTTAAAAAGATTTTATTTATTTGAGAGAGAGAGTGTGTGTGTAAGCAGGCAGAAGGGCAAAGGGAGGGGGAGAGAGATTCTCAGGCAGCTCTGTGGTCAACATGGAGCCCAACATAGGGCCTAATCTCACAACCATGAGATCATGACCTGAGCTGAAATCAAGAGTATAAGATGCCTAACCCACTGAGCCACCCAGGCACCCCAAGAGTAACTATTTTAATAGGCCTAACCAACTATGATTTTATCAGAGCCTAGCCAACCTACCTGAGAGTAAATATCAAGTTCCAGCCCAAACTTGTCATCTTATCTCACCCAAGTGGGAACAAATAAAACAAAATTGAGCAGCACATTCACAGGCCACAACACAGGACAAAAGTTCACTAAAGGACTGAAACCTAATCAGAGGACTATAGAACACCTCCCCTCCACCCACACCTCACCACCGCTTTACGGTAAAACTATGTAGTAATGGGAGGGTACAAGGAAATAAACTATGTATCTCATGTTAAAAGAGAAATGTATCTATGTATCTCATGTTAAAAAGAAATCTCTAAAAAATCCCAAGAACAACAGGGGAGACCGAAACAAGCACACCAGAGGGAATTCTAGCCTTTAAAATCTACAGATAGAGCGAATAGTAAATGCAACCTAATCCCTAGCCAGATAAATATAAAATTTCATATTAAAGGCTTATTTACCTCAGTTCCTTTTATTTAGTACATCATGTCCAACTTTCAACAAAAAATTACAAGACATACTAAAAGGCTGAAAATACAGTTTGAAGAGAGAGATCCAACATCTGAACTAAACTTAGATGTGGCAGATATGTTGGAATTATCAGACTGGGAATTTAAAACAGCACTGATTAAAATGCTAAGGACTCTAATGGACAAAGAAAATAACATACAAAAACAAGTGAGTAATTTAAGCAGAGAGATGGAAACTCTTAAAAAAAAAAAAAAGAATCAGAAAGAAATCAGATACCACACAAAAAAAGAAAGACTGCCTTTGAGGGGCTCATCAATCAGTGAATTTGAAGAAATGTCAATAGAAACTTCCATAACTTCCAAATACAAATAGGAAGAAAAAAAAAGAGTGAAAACATCAGAACAAGATATCCAAGAACGGTGGGGGGTATTTACAAGTTTTAAAATACATGCAATGGGACATACCAGAATAAAAGAATATTTGAAGCAAGAGTGACTAAGAATTTCCCCTAACTGGTGATGGACACCCAACCACAGATCTATGAAACTTAGAAAACACGAAGCAGGAAATAACCTAAAATATACAACAACACATGTCATAATCAATTCACAGAAAATCAAGGACAAAGAAAAATCTTAAAAGAAGCTAGAGGGAAAAAAAACCTCTGAAGCTCCATTGCAGATCATGACATTTGTTTACACATCTGTAAAAATTCTTGGGGTCTATAGGTGCTCCTTCTCACTCCTTGAAACATTAGCAAATGGCTTAGTCCCTGTCTCTTCCTCATTCCTTCTGACCAAATTGTTGGTGATTTCAGTATTCAGTTAATTTTTATTACACTGTGACTCACATGAGGATTATAAATCACATCTGAGTCATAATCTTTAATGGTCTTACCCTAAAAGTTGTTATTAACAGTAACTGTACCTATTTTATAACCCAAATATTAAATAGCACACACTTTGAGCACCAGTTTTTATACTTCCAGCTAGGACCCACTATTTTAACCTCACTAAGAACTCCAATCCATTGATTCTTCCTTTATAATTTTCTGTCTTTTCTCTATATAGCCCCACTTCCCTCTTTTTAATGGCTATATTCTTAAGCCACCATTAAAATCTCTCACTGCTCACATCTGGTTCTAATTTAAATTCATAATCACTAGACCCAGGGGTGTCTTTAGTTCTGCGCAGTAATCCTACTACATGTCTCCACTTTTTTACCTTCACCCTCTCAGAGATGATTAACCACATCAGCTAATGCATTACTTTATTTTTCCATGAGAAAATAAAAGCAATCAAAAGAGAAATTATATGTGCTCTTCACTCCAAAAAAATACCCTTCTTTGTATCTATATCCATAGAATCTAGTTTTCACCTCTTTACAACAGAAACATTCAACATGTTATCTAAAGTAATTGCTTTGTGTATGTATGCCTCAGATCCCTTTTTCTATAGTGTAATTCAGGAATTTTTTCCAGTAATCCCTCCCTTCTATCCTTCATCATTAGTTTTTTTTTTTTTCCCCCACCCCTCCACATAATGGTCCTTTCAATACACAAAAATGTGTAGCAGTTTCCCTACTATCAAAACAAATTTCTCTTGCCACCCAGTACCCTACTCCTAATACTGTCCCCATTTTTTGCTTAAGTTTATAAGGGGGAAAAAGGCTGAAAAAATTATGTATTTTCTGTGTTCCAGATTTCTTTTTCTATATTATCTTTCTAATTCATTAAAATTCAAATTTTACTTTTTCAGGGTCACAAATCCTCACTTTTCAAAAACCCACACCCTCTTTATATAAATACTCCCCACTCCCCAGATATAATTTTTCTCTTACCTTTCCTCCTTTCTTGCTAGTCACTTCCCTGTACTCTTCTGTCCTCAGCATTGAACTCTCAAAGAAATGTTTCAAGGATTGTTCCATTGCTTTATTTTCATTTTTATTTTTATATTAAATCCAAGTGATCTTATTCGAGTCCATGTTTTTGCAGACAATCCAGTTATCAGATGTCTCTTAACAACCATTCTGATTCTGCTCAACTTCTTTTGCTGTTTTCTTGCAGAAGTCTCCAGAACTCCTAACTCCACCCATTCTTATTCCTTCCTCAATATCATATTCTAACACTATGCCCCTGCTCATCCTTCTAAAGTCACAGCAAACTCATTGGTGTCCCTAGAAAGTAATCGGTCAAATTATGTGTCAGGTCCTCTGTAAGTGTTGCTTTCTCTGACCTGGAAACCCTGCCCTGAAATATTTGCACTTCCTGATCCCTCATTCTTTTCATGTTGACACTCAATCTCCCTTATAGAAAAAACATTTTTAAGCATCCTTTGTAAAACAGTATTCTAACCCTCATTTTTTTTCTGGTTCCAAATGTATTTGTCCACTTTCCTCTACTACTAAATGAAACTTCAAAAATTGTGTGAAAAGACTGAAGGAACCAAAATATCTTTTCATTTCTCAAGTACTCAAAATAACTCTATTAATATTTTCTTCTCTATTATTCTGTAATATTAATATCTATGTTCTCCATAAACTTGGTGTAAGTTTTTATAAGAAAAGGATAATTTTAACATGAAAAAATTCTAATTAACTTGACTATAATCTTATAGTCAGAAAAAAGGTAAAATACACATTGAGCTTTTTTTATTTAAAGATTTATTTATTTATTTATTTGAGAGAGAGAGAGTGCGTGTGCAGGGAGAGGAATGGAGGGAGAGAGAGAATCACAAAGCAGACTCCCTACTGAATGCAGAGTCCTACATGGGGCTCAATCCCAGGAACCTAAGATCATAATCTAGCCTGTATAAAGAGTCAGCTGCTTAACTGACTGAGCTACCCAGGTTCCCCCACATTGAGTTTTGCATGAGGTAGACTTAAAAAGCTAACTGGAGGTTCTTCTCAAGGCTCTCAGGTTTCTGATACAATCAAAATGATTCTACATAGACTTTTAAATTTTTTTTAATTAAAAAAAACTTTTATTTACATCATAGTTAGTTAACATTACTGCAATAATAATTTCATATATACAATTTAGTGATTCAACACTTAAATACAATACCCGGTACTCATCACTAGTGCTCTCTGTAACCCATCCCCTAACCCCTCCCTTCTGGTAACCTTCAGTTTGTTCTCTATAGTTAAGAGTCTGTTTCTTGGCCTGCCTTTCTCTCTCTTTTTTTTTCCTACTTAATGTATGTTAGGGCAGTGACTCCTACTATTCTTGCTCATTTGGGCTTCTTACTGTCTATACAATTGGGATTTTGTTACTCTTTTTTTAATATTACCAGACCATACTTTCTTCTTTTTAATATAGTGCTATGATTTCCTCTAATTTTTATGAATTATTAGAAAAGAACTGAACTATATTATAAATTAACCCCAAATAAATTTGCTTCATTGATATGTCTATTTAAGAAATGTTCCTTTTGTATGTAAAGGAAATATTCCAAAATTAAGAACTGGAAAATACGTTGGGAGAAAAAACCCAGCCAAATCCTCTTAATCTTTCCTCCATTTGGACTACATTTATTTAAGTAATCAGAGACAGGAGATTATATAAATTCATAGATGTACCAGAAACAAAATTAACTACAATGCCAAGTCCCCTCAATTAAGTTGGAAGCTGTAAATGGCAGATTAATTCCATGGTTTCATGTGTTTTACAAATCAACAACATCAAATGACATTAAATTGAAAATGTTGTGCAATAATTTCTGCAGTTGCGGGAAACTTAAAAACTAAATGATTCTAGGTTTAGTAATAACAACAGCTCAGACGGTTCCACTTATGTAAACTGTGTGTATGAGTTTTCTATACTGTATTAAGTAGACAAAGAATAGTGCTTCCCGTTATGTTTACAGATGACATTGCTGTTAGCTACACATGGTTGAAAAGGCAAAACAATCTCACGAATGTCCTTGTTTAATCCTGAATTACATTTCCCCTTCAAAAATAAACTAATATTTTTGCACATGGTTTAGTATATATTTATGTAAAGTACTTAATTTTATTTTATCGTCTTCCCATACATCTTAAATTTACTCTTCTAGAAACTTAAACACAAAATAAATTTAGTATCAAGAGAAGAGACAATCTTTTTAAACCAAACAATAAACAACTCAGGATATTACTATGGAAAAATATGAAAAAGTTAATCTTCAGAAGAACAGAGCAATAAAAACAAGGTCTGTCCAATCTCTTCATTAATAATTGAAACATGGATGCATACGTGAAGTGCTTTGTAAGGAATAGGCAGTAGGCATAAATATTTAACAGTTTGCTTATGAAATGTGTCCTAAATTATGTCTAAATGTTAACAGGGATGTCTTATACTTGACAGAACAATGAGGGACATAAATATTTCAAAGCAGCAAGCATGACAGGTAGAAGCTAAGAAAACACAAGGTATCTTCCGTGTTCTTCTAACTCTTCAACCTTCAGATATGCGCTTTTTAAGTTTAATAGGAACAAAGTGTTTCCCCATCAAAGCCAGTGTTTATACCAGTTACATCAAAGGTATGCTAGGATTTCTTTAAAGTACACTTATCAGACAAATAATGCATACAAAGTGATATGTCTTAGTGGTGTAAAGAGAATCGACAAATAAGACAACATATTGAAGTGAAATTATCTCCTTAATAGCTAATGCACTCTATTTTGTTTTTTGATCCACGCTCTTACAAAGACACATGTAGATCATGGACAATTCTCAAAGCTATTGTTTCTCACACACACACACACACATACACACACACACAAGTGAATTCATAAACTTAGCAGAAAAGGGATAAGATTGATTGTATGTTTCCTTCACTTGAAAAAAGAAATTCTCCAATAGTGCCACAATATCATATCACAATATCATATCATATTTGGGGCATATAATACAGGCAATATTTCTTTCTTTCCTAATAGCTAGCGTTTTAACCTAACCTAAGAAATGGTCGTGTGTAAACAAAATAACATAGATATCTTTGAAAAATGAAAATATATGGATATAAGATGAAGGAAAAAAAATCAGATTCTACCACAGTTCAACCACAGATATAGTGTGTAGCTTTAGAAAAGTCTCTCATATTCTCCTGAAATAACATTTTTCTCAATAAAGTAATAAAAAACTGTCATAAACTCAATTATAATATAAAATTATTTGACAATATAAAATAAAAAAGCTAGAGGAGCAATTAAACTATTTGGTGAAACAATATTCAAGAATCATAATATACAAACATCTCTATTAATGTGAGCATTTAGACTGCTGACTCCCAGTAGAGGAGAGAGTGATTTTTACTAAATTTAATGAATTTTACCAGACAATGGCTATTTTTGCTTTCTGTTTTACTTTATTACACATGGTAATAGTAATGATACATTCTATTTTATTACTATGTTTTTTCTTATTCTGACAGTATAATTTCCATAAAATTACTCCTTCGGAGACTATCAGTAACTTTCTTATAGCTGTATCAGTGTTTTCTCAGAACAATGTTTTTTCATCCTAAACCACTTGACTACCTATAATGATACTGATTATTGTTCTTAACTCCTCTCAAACATTCATTCATTTACTTGTTTACCCACTCATTCTCTACAAATTATTGGCTTTTTACTATAAATTATGGCTCTAATCATGACCTTCGAGCTCTTACTCAAAACTTGGCATTATATATTTCTAGTGTTTATTCACCTAATACCACATACTCATTTCTGCTAAAATAAGCCAATGATTTCAATTCAACAAACCAGCTCACAATTTAAAATGTAACATTATTACCAGAGAATAAAACCTGAATATTTTCTCAATTTCCTCCCTAAAGTTCATTCCAGTTTTGAATGTTGAGTGGTTTTCTGTTACTGAATTCATCAAGTTCAAATACTTGAGTGTATAATTCAGTGCCTGCTGTTACTTTAAAGTAGTCTGAATTCTCTCATTTCTATCATAGATAACCATATTGTATACATTTTCTTCCTAATTATTTTTAAAATCTTTTACTTATCTATGTCACCACTGCTACCATATAGTCTGAGCTGTCAGCATCACTCAGCTGGGTTACCAAAGTACTGCATGAATTATTCATTCCTTTAATAACCTCTCCTTGCAGTTTTGTACACTTAATACGGGGTTGTCATGCCAAACCATAAATTGATTATTTTATTCATCATGAAAAGAAAGCCAAATATTTTCTCATTGGTCAAAAAACAAAGGCAAATTATTAATACACAAAGTTCTTCAAAGTTTATCTTGTATGACAGTACAAGCTACTATCCAGCTTCACTCAAGCCATTCTGTTCCCCATTCTCTCTGATATCCTAAATTTCTTTCAGTCTTGTATATACTTCATGTTGTTTCTTAGTCTAAGTCCTTTGTACATGCTATTTCTTCTGCTTTGAACAATCTTTCCCCCTCTTTTAATAGACTCTCAGTTGTTCAACCTGGCTCAAACTCACTTCTCTATAAATACTTCTCTGAGATTCAGATTATATTTTCCCTCTTACAGGCTGGATATTATTCTGAGTCTCTCCTTCAAAATACTTTTTCATAGTGACAATTTTATATGATTAAATTAATGTCTATTTTTTAATAGAAGTCTATAAACTCATGGAGAAGGACATATTTGTGTCCATACTGAGCAATATATTCTATTCATATATTATGGACTAGATATTGTTGAATGGATGAACCTCAAAAATAATTTCTCAACGTGGTCCTTTCTGAGCCATTGATGTAAGCCTGACACTATTTCTTCTTTCTTGTGTGTAGGCAATAAATCCTGATTTACCATTATAATAGATTTTTACTGTTGTATGGCTATCATTTTATTAATTTATAAAAGAGAAATAGTAGGGTGTGATGTTCATGATTCACTTTACTTTTTTTTTTTAAAGATTTTATTTATTTATTTGACAGAGAGAGAAAGGTCACAAGCAGGCAGGCAGAGAGGAGGAAGCAGGCTCTCTGCTGAGCAGAGAGTGGGATGTGGGGCTCGATCCCAGGACCCCAGGATCATGACCTGAGCTGAAAGCAGAGACTTTAACCCACTGAGCCACCCAGGAACCCCTCACTTTACTTTTAAAAACAGGACATCACTGAAATGTTATAGAGTATATTTCAATGCATATGCCTTTAATATAAATCGTTTATGTGAACTAGCAAATTTACAGCTAAAATAAACTGATATTTTAATAAATATAATGTTAACTAGTTTTCTATTGATTAAAGTGAATAAAAAGTACTTTTAACATAAGCCAAATATATAATATAATCTTCCAATTGCCCAATATTTTAATTTTAATTATTTTTGTTATTATTATTATGAAGTTAAAAATTAGATTACATTTTCTTTTGTATATAGGTTAATATTTGCTATACATTCTTATTAATTCTATGCAAGTGTTATTCAATCTAACCCCATTCACAAATAACTCATCCCAAGTAACTCATTTATTTTTTTCATATGGCAAAATTTTTTTTTTAATTGGGGAAAACCCTCAAAGATTAAGTTCTGTTACTCTCTACAGAATTTTACCAGAAAAAAACTATCTTATACATTCTCTAGCCTTCACAGGAAAGTCTCCCATAGCATGTAAATATTGCTTTCCTATAACTAGCCCTATGTATTGTCTTAAAAGGTGAAAAACTGATGATATATCATTAAGAGATATATTAAAATTCCTTTTTTTTCCTTTTCTACTTTTATCCACTACATTACGTCTGATATTTTACACTATTATCTTAGAATTAAGCATGCAGACAAGGAGGCATAAGAATTTTGCTGAGGAAAGGAAGAACTGCCTTGGTGTTGACACCATTGTATAAAATCAGGCCAGGAGCCATAGCACTATCTGTGTGGCTGAGTAATCACTTTGGAAGCAAAATGCTATCTATAGTCCTTCAGAAAGCAAGGTGTTTTAGTAAGGAATCCTTTTTGACATCATTTCCTATAAATGTTTCATGAAGTAACTTCTTTGGCAAAGCAACGGAAACTTAAAATTCCTCTTTTATTTTCTTTCAAAGTAACAATCGCCAAAAATATGCCTAAATTTTAGCTAAGTGAGTTTGGGGGAAAAAATGGAATTGTAAAAAAACAAAAACAAAACAAAAACATGTGAGCCTGAAATTTTACATTCAGCCAACATTTTGCAGAAGATGAAGGGAAAAAAAGGAATATTCACACAACAAAAACTGAAAGGATTCATTACCAAGAAACTCACACTAAAGAAATGTTAAATGAGGTCCTCAGGGAGTAGGGAAATGATAACAAATAGAAATCTGAATCTACAGCAAGGGGAAAAATGCATAGTAAATAGGTGGGTAAATATGAAAGACCATTGTAATGTTAAATCTTTTAAAAAATAACTATTTAAAGATAATTTTAAAATATTACCAAAATATTTTAGGGTCATAATGTATTACAAAGGAATTAAATTTGAAAGCAAATTTAGAGATTATAAAAATCTCTAAATATTTGAATTAAATAAAAACTCCTAATGAAATTTGGTTGAAAGAAAATAAATGGAATAGAATATAAGACAGTATTTTGAACTTAGTAAAAACAAAAACATAGCATTGCAAACATGTAGGATATAACAAAGGCATATTAAATTTCTGTATTAGAAAGGAAGAAATATCCTAAATCTATGAATTCAGCTTCCAACTTAAGCAGCTAGGAAAAGAACAAATAAAATCCAAAATCAGCAGAAAATAAAAGAATGATAAAGATAATTTCAGAAACCAATGCAATTGGGTTTCTGGAAACAGAAAACAAAATCAATGAAAGACCTCGTCACTTGAGAAAAATCAAAGAATTTTATAAATTTCCAGTAGGATTGATCAGGATATAAAAAAGAGAAGGTGTATATATACATATGCATGTATACATCTATATGTATACATGTATATGTATACATATACACACACAATGGAATATTTATATATGTATATTATATACATATAATATACACATATTATATATTTATATAAACATATACATATATGTATATGTATACATGTATATGTATACATGTATATGTATATACACACACACACATACATACACACCACAGCTTCTTTATTCATTCATTTGTCGATGGACATCTCAGCTCTTTCCACAGTTTGACTATTGTGGACATTGCGGTTATGAAGATTGGGATGCACCTGCCCCTTTAGATCACTACATTTGTATCTTTGAGGTAAATACCCAGCAATGAAATTGCTGGGTCCTAGCGCAGTTCTATTTTTAACTTCTTAAAGAACATCCATGGAAAATGCTAGGAAGAAAGTCTTCCTTTGGATGAATATGCTCAATATCTTGATTGTAGAAATTTTTTCATAGGTATATGCAAATCAATGTTAATGAAAGTATAAGCTTTAAATATGTTCAGTTCATTGTACATTAATTATACCTCACTATAGCTGTAAATACATTTTTCCGGGAAAGTATATTTTCTTCATTCATTTAGGGGGAAGGTTTCTATCTGGAGTTGCTGACCTGGTTATGGGTAAGCAGCCTCCATCCAAAGGAAAACTTTCTTTCTGGCAGTTTCCGTGGAGGGTCTTCAAGAAGTTAGAAATAGAGGTACCCTATGACCAGCAATTGCACTACTGGGTATTTACCTCAAAGAAACAAATATAGTGATCTGAAGGGGCACATGCACCCCAATGTTCATAGCAGCAATGTTCACAATAACCAAACTATGGAAAGAGCTGAGAAGTCCATCAACAAATGAGTGGATAAAGAAGCTGTGGCCATGCTATCTGTATAGAAATAACTCTTAATCAGAGACATAAATTGTTCTATAGATACAGTTTCCTTTACTGTTTCTGAGAAGTTTTCTTTAATATGAAGTCAAGAATATAGATCATTTGTCTCAGATAAATGAGATTTTCACAGGTACTTGGATCTCAAATATACTGCACTTGTTCTCATTTTGCATGGTAATAATTTATATTTTTGTCCATCTGATAGTATATGTATGTTAAATGCCGATGAAAACATCAGTTTGATTTCTATTCTTTTTCCCCACTCATGAAACTGAAAGCATGATTTCAACTGCATGGAGATGTCAATTCATGTGACATTGTTCATGGAGCTGTTCCTCAAGGTGGCAATATTGAAATGAATTAATTCCATAAATTCCAACTTCTTATAAAATGAATGTATAGAAAATTAGTCTAATATAAGAGGAAGCTCATTTATGTTAAAAATAAATAAATACTGGATATGCTTTCAGGATTGATGATGCAGAAATGCCTTGTATTACTTCATTACTGAAAAAGTACCCGAGATCTATTCAAGATGTCTTAAGAGAAAATCTGATTACAAATATAAAAACAAAGCAGTCAAAATGGAACAATGAAGTTAAAAGGTGGAAAAATCAAAGAAAGCTAGATTAAAAAGGCTAATTAGTCCAAATATTAGGGAGAGAGTGAGACTGGAAAATAAGTAATGATAATTAAGGACTGTTAATGAATAAAATCTTATTTGCAACTTCTTCTATGTTAACTACAGAGAATAGCGGACCATTTATACATTGCCCAATGTAGTGCTGAACTATTTACTTTGTTCACTTAATAGAATGTAATCTGTAGCTCACGTGTCCAGAATAAATTCATTAGAATAGAACTGATTGACAAATTTTTGAGTAAAAAGGAACTGTTTAAGTCAGCAATGTCAGTTTTTCCTTGGGCAGAAATTATTAGAGAGCTAATCATATTTGAGTACAATAGTAAAAGCATTGCAAATTATAGAATTGAGATCTCTTGGTAATGTTCCAAATGTCATGATGCAAAAAAATTTTTACAAAGACATTCTTTGGTCATTCCATTCAATTCAAAGTTGGAGCAAGAAATCCTTTAAAACCTGATTTATTTTTAAACCTATTCTTTACTCTCAAGAATTTCCCACATTTAGCTTTATTTACATCTCAACTTATAGTATCCTAGATGTATTTGCATCAAATTAAATTTCAATTCTTTATCATCATTAATGAAATACTTATAATTCAATGACTATTTAAAAAAGAACCTCACTTCAAAAATGAGCCAAGAAATATAACTAGAAAGACATACAATTTGGATTTATTTACATTTAGGTGGGGGGAAAGTCTTTGAAATGCATAACATGGGGGCACTGGGTGGCTTGGGCGATTGGAGACTTTGCCTTCAGCTTGGGTCATGATTCCAGGGTCCTGGGATCGAGCCCCACATTGGTCTCTCTGCTTCGCTTTCTCTCTCTCTGCCTGCCTCTCTTCCTACTTATGATCTGTATGTCAGGTAAATAAATAAAATCTTAAAAAAAAAATAAATGTATAACATGATTTAAATTGGAAAGATATTGACTTACATGCAATATTTCAATATATATTTTTGTTTAAAATATCTTGCATGTAATAGCATTTTAACATCTATTTTAGATATTTTTATCCTTTTAAAATATCCACTTTATCCATCTTTTGTTCTTATTGAGAGTGTTGCTGAAACTTCATTCACCAAAAGATTGATATCCTTTTAAAGTCCTCTAAAATATAATGTCCATTTTAAATATGTGATTGAATTGCAAACTTCACTGATACAGGACTTTACATGAATACATAACCAATTTTTTCCAGTTTGTGTTTCCATAGTAATGTTACGGTTTTACCTATTTCTATCTGCCAATGGTGCATCTTCTAATGGTCTTGTGCCTTCTTCTATTGGTCAACATCATCCTTCCTTGGGAGATATCAATGAAGTGTCTTCATCTCTAACTAGAGAGGCACAGAAATTTGATCTTAGAGGATCAAGAAGTTAAATCCTCACATGTACAAATCCTTTTACTTTAAGCAAATTATTCAAATTTTCTCTGCATCAGTTTTCTTATCTGTAACTAAGCATAATAATATGGCCTAGATCATATGGTGTTGATGACAATTTAATACATTTATATAAAATTTTTAGAATAGTTCCTGTTTGATAAATACAATTTAAACGGTCATCCCTATCTTCTGGTAGAATTAACCACAGTAATCAAACAATAAACAATTAATAAATAATTCAGTATCTATCACAGGATTTAAAACAATGTACAGCAAGTGATTCTATAGCTTTATTTTTCTATTAGATCTGAATGCAGATATTGAGTGTATTAGTATGCTAGGGCTGCCACAACAGAGTCACAAATTGAGTGGCTTAAAGAATAGAAATTCATTGCCTTGTGGTTCTGGAACGTACATCTCTAAAACAAGGTGTTGGCAGGGCCATGCTCCCTCTGAAAATTGTGGGGGTCTTTCCTTGCCTTTTCTGGTGGTCTGCTGGAAATCTAGGATGTTCCTAGTTTGAGGAGCATCACCCTAATATTCCATCTTCACATGGCATTTTCTGTGTCTCTTCATGTCAACTTCCTTCTGTGGGTCTGTGTCCAAACTCTGCCTTTTTATAAAGATGCCAAGTATACTGCACAAGGGCCCACTATAATAACCTCATCATACTTGACTAAGTCTGCAAAGCCCCATTTCATAATAAAGACACCTCTTGGCTCTTGGCCTCAGCATTAATCTCTCAGAAACCTCTGCACTATATTACCAAGGAGTGAAAGAAGCAAATGCACTGGCCTAAACAAAAAAGATGAGGTAGTGGTCCAAGTAAACTACTAGTTTGTACACACATGGAAGCCATAGGAGCTAGAAATAAGGTAAGTTAGGGGCCAGGGAGGCTGGTACAAATCGCTGAACTGCATGCCTAACTGTCTAGAGTTTGTCTCAGTGGATGTAGAACATCCATCGTCATCTGTTTTCAGTGACCACCTCTGAGAGACCCATCTTGCTCATATCAAAACAGTCCCTTTAGTCCTTTGCCCTAGACCTTTGACATTCTGGCCTATTCTGTTCTCAGCTCTGAATACATATATGATGTAGAGTAAATCATCTCTTCTGCTGTCTTACTTGAGGAAAAACAAAAGATTCTGATTTCAATGATAAGCAAACCACATAAAGATTACTGTGAAGGAAACTTTTCCCGCAAGAGTACCAGCTCCTTGAAAATTAGGATTAATAGTGCATTTTATTTAGCAATGCTTCCTTAGCATCTAGATTAATTCCTGTCATACTTCCCTGTAGAAGATAATCAAATTATTTTACAAATGAATGATTCTGTCTAAAACACTCATACTGTATACTGATGAGAGCTATATATCATATGACTGCAAAAGATGAGCCCCACTTTTGGACATTATTTGAATTAACATTACATTTAATAAAATAGATACCAATCTTTAAAGTATTTTAAAAATCATATCTTTTTACTGATATCATTCTATCAAAATGACTTTACGTTACTTCCTAAGTTAATACACCTTGAAAAAGCTTTTAATGTATTTTTCTTACCCTGAGAAAATTATATATTTATAAATACACACAATTATACTAAAATTTGCAAGATAATGTTTCATGTAAGTCATGGCGTAGTCAAAATGAAGTGTTTAACTACAGCCTACAGAAATCAATATTGTTAATTTATATTTTATGAAGAAAATATTTATATTTGGATTTGATTATTTTAGCTTTAATAGTTTTAGCCTGCAATAACTAATTTTTATAATTGCGAATTTAAATGATAACAAATAGACTTACACTTAAATAAATACCTCAAGTTTTCAATTACAAATTTAGTTATATTAGCACATTTGATAATTTTTTTATCTTTTGTCTCATTTGTTGAATTTCAAAGGGAAATACTATAAGTAGGCAATTGTAATAGACTGGAACACCAAACATATGTATGATTTTGATAAGCCACTTAACCTTTTTGAGTTCTTTTTTAAGATTTTATTTATTTGAGAGAGAGAGAGAGATAGCACAAGTGGGAGAGGGACAAGCAGACTCCCTGCTGAGGGAGGAGCCTGACACGGGGCCAGTCTCAGAACCCTGAGATCATGGCTTCCAGCTAAAGGGAGATGCTTAAACTACTGAGCCACCCAGGCACCCCCCTCTTTAAATTTTAATTTGGCTATTTGAAAAGTAAGCAATTGAACTACTGTTCTCAAAGGGCTACCTTTAGAATTCTCTTACATAATATATCATAAGTTAGTTCAATTTCCATATGGAACAGAATACAATTTTAAAATCTTGCCCATTTTTGAATATTCAAAAGTATATATGTTTTTCAATTACATATATATATAATTGAATATATATATAATTAACAAGTAACTTCAAACTGTAAGATACATTTTTTTTTAAGATTTTATTTATTTATTTGACAGAGAGAGATCACAAGTAGGCAGAGAGGCAGGCAGAGAGAGAGGGGGGAAGCAGGTTCCCTGCCGAGCAGAGAACCCAATGTGGGGCTCAATCCCAGGACCCTGAGAACATGACCTGAGCTGAAGGCAAGGGCTTAACCCACTGAACCACCCAGGAGCCCCTGTAAGAAACATTTTAAACTTCAAATTATTTCAAAAACACAAATATTTTAAATATCACAAACATTAAGCAAATATTAATAAAAACTCATATCAGTTTACCAATACTTACATTAAATGGAAAGAAGGGATTTAACCTGTTGTGTGGCGAATTAAGAAACACTTCATAGAAAGTGTGGCATTTAATCAAGCTATACATTTGAATAAGATTTCCATAGTAGCATGGGAAACAGTGGGGGAAAGTTAATTTGAGCAAAACAAATTGTATATTTGGGAATGGTACAGTGGTATTTTATGGAATTGATTGTTTGGTATGTGCTAAGCTTGATGATTATCACAGGTTATGACTGAATTTTTTATTGTGAGCTATCTCACTGCTTCAAAAACATAATCAAAAAGAATGTAGCAGGTGAAAAAAATCATAGTAGAGCTATCACTCATAAAAATTAACTCAAAATAGATCACAGACTGAAATGTAAAACACAAAACTGCAGAAGTCCTAGAAGATAATACAAGAGAAAACATAAAACCTTGGATATGGTGATACTTTTTAGATATAGCACCAAAGGCACATATAAAAGAAATAAGTGATAAACTGAACTTTGTTAAAATGAAAAACTTCTGCTCTGTGAAAGACAATGTCAAGAGAATGAGAAAACAAGCCACAGACTGAGAAAATATTTTCAAAAGACTCATCTGATAAAGAACTGTTAACCAAAAATATACAAAGTACTCTAAAAACTCAACAATAAGAAAACAAACAACCCAAGTAAAAAATGGGCCAAAGACCTTACGAGATACCTTGCCAAAGAAGATATGTGGCTGGCAAGCATGCAAAAAGATGCTTCACATCATACATCATCTGGGCAATTCAAGTTAAAACAACAATGAGATACCAGTACACACCAGCTGCGCTAATCAGTATTTATTTACCCGAAGAGGCTGGAAATTTATCTTCACACAAAAACTAGCACACAGATGTCTATAGCAGTTTTATTCATAACTGCCATGACTTGGAAGCAACCAAGATGCCCTTCAGTAGGTGACTGGATAAATACACTGTGATAGATCCAGACAATGAAATATTACTCAGTACTAAAAAGAAATGAAGTATCAAGCCATAAAAAGGCATGAAATAAACTTAAATATATATTACTAACTGAAAGAAGCCAATATGAAAATGCTACATACATAAGATTCCAACTGTATGATGTTCTGGAAAAGATAAAACTATGCAGATAGTAAAAAGGTCAGTATTGCCAAGAGTTTAGGGAGGAGGAATGAACAGGTGAAGCACAAATGTTTAGGGCAGTGAAACTCTATATGATGCTATAATGATTGACACATGTTGTTATATGTTTGTGCAAACCCACAGAATGTGCAATACCAAGAATGAACCCAGGGACTTTGGATGATAGTGATGTGTTGTGTTAGTGAAGATTCACCAAGTGTTACAAATATATCAGTTTGGTAGGGGAAGTGGGTATTATGGATGCAGGGAATATATTGGGTATCTCTGTACTTTGTCCTCAATTCTGCTATGAACCTTAAACTACTTTAAAAATAAAATATTAAGCTAAAAACGTAAATTAACATAAGGAACAAGGTAAAGTGTTGAAAATGAATTGTAGTTGTTGCTAAAATAATACAATTTAGTTTTTGTCAAATGTAATAAATTTCTTTTTCCTTATAGAAGGAAAAAAGAGATTAATCTAGTTTTCCAGGTTCAAAAGGATAGAACATAACATTCATTGTTCACAAGGATGGAAACAAATCATGAGTTAACTTACAAAATGAAATCTTATCAAAACAGTTTTGATGGCTGAAATCTGACAGTAATAGAAAACTTAACCTTTAATTCATGGAAGAAGAAAGCAAAAAGAAGGGAGCCTTATATATTTTCCATTTTAAATGAGCTATGCATGGATGGAAGACAAATAAATACTGGTTGGTACAAAATAATTTTCTCACTAAACAGAATTACAAGACCCAATATCAAGCAAGTGACAATTTTTGTTCTATTTCCATGCTCTCACAGATGTTAGAAACTAATTTTTAGCCTTAATTACTGAGTCTTTCAGATATTACACATCTTGAAAAATATTAACAAAACCATGATCCCTTAGAGGCTGCTATGTAGCTAAAAGTTGTGTGTTTTTTTATTCCCTCAATATGTGGCTGTAGTGTGAAATATAACTGTGAAAATGACATTGTGGGTCGCTATATTTATCTTCTCAATGAGTTGAGCAGCACATCAAG
Organism: Mustela erminea; assembly: GCF_009829155.1. Lineage (NCBI taxonomy): Eukaryota > Metazoa > Chordata > Mammalia > Carnivora > Mustelidae > Mustela > Mustela erminea. The sequence goes on along the minus strand of NC_045628.1, from coordinate 41,946,469 downwards.
TTTACTTAGTTTATAATCATTTTTATCACTTGATGCTGCAGGCACAACCTGAGAGAAAAATTTAGCAGTTGCTTTCTGAGTTTTATATCATCACCCATAATAGGAACTCAGCACTTGAATTTGTCAAGTTGACTGACATACTCAAGGAGATACTGTAACTGAAAACACTGGCAAACCCTCCTTACTACCCTAGTCTTAAACTGAAGTTTTTACTTTTCCTGTTACTAGTATTTTAGACAGTCTTAAATCTAACAATATTGTAAGGTAGAATGAAGTTCTTTTTCTAAATATTCCTGAAGAAATACATCTATACTACAGATATTAAAATGTTAGTCATAATTAAAAGACATCTTAAGTTATTTTATGTAAAGTTTTAAAAGAAATATGTGAAAACCACAGCTTTTTTAAGGCATTTGTCATTTGCATAACTGAATAGCAATCAGGGAAAAAAGCATCATGCTTTTATAAAAAGAGAATAGGACATGGATGCAAACACTTTGTTTTCTAACTAGTTGCAAAATGCACTGTTACTCTGAGACAATGACTCCATTATGCCTCAATGTTCATACATGTAAAATAAGAAGAATATCGCTTTACTGAGTTATTATTAGGAGATATTAATATAATAAATGTCAAAGATTTTTGTAAACTATATAAAGTAGACATTTTGACTGAAATCTCAAAGAGTAAAGAAAGAAATTCAAGAAAGGCCAGATTTTCTTATGTTAACAATTGTGAAATCTAAATCACTTAAAACAACAAATGTTTATTTTTCAATTGTATCTTTTACAATAAGAGTTTGTTTATCATAATCATGCACTGCCCTGAACTGATGGAGCAGTCACCATACCAAACATTTCTGTTTGCTGTAGCTAGAAATGGAAACTCTTCTCTTGGCAAGAAAGTCATCTAGACTAGAACTGACACACATACATTTCTGCCATAAACATTTATTTGCCAGCACAAGGAACTTGGTAACCAACCACAAATAAGCCAGGAATTGTAGATTTACCAAGTGCCTGGAAGGATGGAAATGGAAAATAACTGTTAAAGGCAATAACGGTTTTTACAAAATGTAAATTTTGAAAATTAGAGTAAAATAAACAGTAAGGATCCATTTTATATCCATGACATTAACAAAATTAAGTCTGACAATTCTGAACATTAGCAAGGATCTGGTACAAAGGACATTCTTATACATCAGTGGTAGAGTATAAATTGATGCACGCTATTTGGAGGAAAATTTGAAAAAAAAAAAACAAAACCCAAGAAAGCAAAATACGCACAAACCCCAAATCCTAATTATTCCACTGATTCTATGTCATTCATTGAAAAAAAAAAAAAAAAGATTGTCCAAATACATAAGTAGTTATTGGGACTTGCTTATGAGAGCAAAATATTAAACAAATATTCATTCATGCCTACATATTCATAAACAATGTATAAATAAAAATCATGGTTTACATACATACACAAGCACACACAATGAGTAAACTAGAATTATATGTAGCCACTTGAATGAATCCCTGCAAAAAACAAATATTGAATGTTAAAAAGGAAATAACAGAATGATATGTGTAGCTTAGTCTTATAAGGACTTATTTAACAAGAGGCTTTCATTAAAGTTAAACTGTCCCTGCTCCCCTTTCCTTAGGGGATTCACTTAAAAACAAGTCCTGGAAACCAGCTCCAGGTAACAAAGCCCAGATACAAGGGTGGGTCAGGACAGGTGGAGACATCTGACCAGTGGGGGGATGCATACTGTCTCCATGGTTATCAAGGAGTATGGGCCCCGCCCTTTGGGAGCCTTTTGGGCACCAATCCCAACCAGGGTGATAGGCTGGGTCAAATGTCTACTAGGGTAAATTGTAATTCAATTGGTCACCTAGCATCACTGTGGAGTTTCCTGTGTGTGTTACAATCTCATTGGCCACCTGTGCGTGGCCAGGCCCAACTGCATGGCCTTTTTTGCCCTTAAAAGCTAGTCTGTGAAACAGAGAGGGGTCGCCCTCTCTTGTAAGAGATGCATCCCCGAACGTTCGGTTAGATTCTTGATGCTTGGTGCAAAATAAAGCTTTGCTTGACCTTCGCTTTATATTAGTCTCACTCCTTTAATCACAGACCCATTATTGGGGCATAACAGTCTAAAACACATAAAACTGTAAAAAGGCAAAACATAATTATTTATGACAGATAAATATCTCACACATAATTAGATATTTGCTGTATTTATATTTAGAACTTCATCATTTATACATTTAAATGATATAAGTATAGATATTATTATTACCTTACATTTATCATATAATTATCTTATTAAATTTAGATTTAGATGTATACATTTATTATATTTATTTTTAGTTGCTTAGTTGCCTTTTTATAAATCTAAGTAAAGAATAAGAAACAATTCTGATAAAAACACAATTGAGACAAAATTCATTATCATTAAGCACTATGAAGTGGCTGAATGTTAACTGTAATTGGAAATTCACACAATTTAAACTAGATAATACTGTGTTCACATGTAAAAAGTAAAAGCAGATTTTTTAAATCCTTCAAAGTGTTGGCTATTTTTTCCAAAATTTGAAGTATTTAAGAAGGTAGAAAACTGGGGCGCCTGGGTGGCTCAGTGGGTTAAAGCCTCCGCCTACAGCTCAGGTCATGATCTCAGGGTCCTGGAATCGAGCCCTGCATCAGGCTCTCTGCTCAGCAGGGAGCCTGCTTTCTCCTTTCTCTCTCTTCCTGCCTCTCTGCCTACTTGTGACCTGTCTTTCAAATAAATAAATAAAATCTTTAAAAAAAAAAAAAGAAAGTAGAAAACTATTTCATGTAATAAAAAATAATAATCACACCTCCTCTGCCCACCTTCTCCAAGATCACAATAATGCAAATTAGAGGCAAATATATAGCTCTTTATAAATTTCTAGAATACAAAATTCAACCATTAAAAAACAACACCATCGAAGTTTACTTTAAAATTCTCTGCTCAGGGGTGCCTGGGTGGCTCAGTCGTTAAGCATTTGCCTTCAGCTTGGGTCAAGATCCCAGAGTCCTGGGATTGAGCCCTGCATCAGGCTGCCTTGTCAGCAGGGTGCCTGCTTCTCCCTCTCTCACTCACCCTGCTTATGTTCCCTCCCTCTCTCTGTCAAATAAATAAATAAAATCTTAAAAAAAAAAAAAAATTCCCTGCTCAACTATGAGCTGGTGGTGTGTTGACTATTGGTTACTGAAAGTATTCAGAAATTTTGTAAGGCATTTATAAAAACAGTTTCATTCTGTCATGATGAGGTGTATATACCATGGAAACACTATAAATAAGGGTTTTAATTTTTCCTATTTAAATATAGTTTTCATTTCTGAGAGTCAGCTTAGTTTACCTGTGCAGACATTGGTTATAATACCTTCAAAATTCAATGCATACCCTTTTAAATTCATATCAAAAAACAGATTTCTTTCCAAATTTAGACATCCTTTGTTTATTAGAAATCACTCCAAATAATCTTGGATGAGTAAAATTAAAGTTAAGGTCTTGAAGTAGAACACTAACACTCTGGTCTAAATTTATTGTTTAATAATGGTTCAATAATCACCTCTACATTATATAATACCCAGGGGGATAAATACTAAACATAATGTACCACAATTAAGAATTTTTATCATATGCCTTGAGCTCTTTTGAGACTAAATTCTATTTTTAGCATGTGCTTAGTTTTGAATATTCTATATTTAACCACATGTTTACAAATATGTCATGTTCCTGATGGGAATCCTAGGACTTATGAATCAGTTAAAGTCATTCGTTTTAAAAGACAACATAGAAATCAACTGATATATTCACAAAGCAAAAAGTAAAATAATCTGAGTATAAGCTGAAAGTAAATGTTTTGGTAATATGCTAGGCAAATGAACTCTGAAAACATAAAAAAAGTAGGAGAATTGATGAAAAAGTAAGCAGAATGGACAAAATTTAAAATAGATAATATTCAAATTATAGAAATTAAATAGAAAATTTATAGAATCGGGGCGCCTGGGTGGCTCAGTGGTTTAAGCCGCTGCCTTCGGCTCAGGTCATGATCTCAGGGTCCTGGGATCGGGTCCCGCATCGGGCTCTCTGCTCAGCAGGGAGCCTGCTTCCCTCTCTCTCTCTCTGCCTGCCTCTCCATCTACTTGTAATTTCTCTCTGTCAAATAAATAAATAAAATCTTTAAAAAAAAAAAAAAAAAAAAAAGAAAATTTATAGAATCTATTTTGAAATACATATTAAAGAATGGCTCTGAGTTATGATTTTCCATAGCTAGCATGATAATAGAAGCACAACTACTAACATTTTAAGTATTCCCATTATTAGATATAAAAATATACTATTAAATAAAAGATATTTTTACATATAGAACAAAAGTTATTAGAAGCTATTAGAAAAATACCATGATCCTCTAAACTATATGTTCTTAATCAAACTAATTATATATTCTTTGAGGAAAATATAATTTATAGATTAACATATCTAAATATCTTTATACTGATAGATAATTTGGGAAAAATTTCCATGATTTTAAGTAATTAAAACAGGAAGAAATGACTATTAGAAGCAAGAAAAACATGGCTACGAGCAAATTCTAAAAAATTAAACATATTTTGAAAGCATATTGGAACATATCAGAGAAATACCACTGATCTAACATATCTTATGTTCAACAAAGTTCTCTTTAGGAAGATTATCTTGTATCTTGAATATCTATAATGTTTATTTGACAAAGAATTCATGTTTTCTAAGCAATGTTTGACAGTACATCCTGTGTTATAATAAAGTTAAAAGAGATTAATTGTAACACTTAAAAAAAAAAAAACACATTCAGAGATCACTGATGAGCAAGTAGAAAGCAGCCAAAAGAGGTCCCATGAATATTTTAGTTCTCATGTCGTGTTTTCAACATGTAAAAGTAACAGTCTGATGATGAGTTTGTGTGAAATAATGATTAAATCTATTTACTAGCTAGCAATGAATCAAATCTAATATGATAAAAATGTCAAAATGGAAAATGTAACTATCACACTTGGGTACTACCCTCTCTAATACCCTCTACACATAATAAAACATAAACTATACAATTACTAAGATATATCCATAAAATGAAAGAAAGATAACTTCATAGGGAGTTTGGATGGCTATAGGCTTAAAATAAATCAATAGTGTCTTTGATGGTCAATAAAGCTAAAATGGAATTTTTTTTTTTAATGCTGAGATACAACAAAGATGTAGATTTGAAAAGCAGCCTAGCCTCATATAAATCATGAATCTTATCCAGCGCTACTGGATGATAGTGACTAATGATCAATAGTATATACAAGCAAAAAACCAAAAAGAAATCCAAGTTTTAGCAACTGAATGGCTTGAATCATCAGATGACAATCACCACAAATTCTTTAACCTATATTAGGATGCATTTTAGTTTCTGATTATGAGAACTCTGATAAATCTGGATGTGGAGCCACAAAGCTCTGATGAAGATGTTTGGGTTTGAAACTTCTTAGCTAATTTTTTAAAAGATCTTATTTATTTATTTGAGAGTGGGGGAAAGCACAGAGGGAGAGGGTGAAGGAGAAGCAGATCCCAACTGAGCAGGAAGCTGGACATGGGGTTCCAACCTCAAGACCATGAGATCATAATCTGAGCCAAAGGCAAACGCTTAACTGACTGAGCCACCCAGGTGCCCTGAAACTTCTTGGTTACATGCTCTTTTCATGCAGAAGGTTAGTTCTTTCTTTCCCAACTGCCAACTACAAAAGGCTCCATGTAGGCTATATTTGATACATAAAAGTCAGTATTAAATAAACCCTATTTCTGGTCACTGCAGAACCACAGAGATATGGTTGATAAAAATCATTAGCTTAAAAAGGTAATGTCAAGGGAATAATTTTTTCCCCTTTGTTTCCTTTTATAAGATGTGAAGCTTTTAAAATGGACCAAGGCATTTTGCCACATGGGAGAAAGCATGACCATCATCTCTCTCTTTTTACTGACATGTTTAAACATTCTCATGTTTCTGATCTTCTGTCTTCCCATAATAAACTAATGTTTGCATGTGAGGAAAACACAAACACCCAACACAAACAGCCCTACCTTAACACACACACACACACACACACACACACACAGAGCTTCCCATGAAAAATGTGGCCTTTGGGTTTGAAACAAATGAGAGAAGAACTGCTTTGTTTGTTTTGTCTGGGCATTTTCCCTAAAGAAAATCTACCTCTGTGAATTAGCTCAAGTCTAGTATAAAATCAAAATAAACCTTTGAATCTTTTACTTTTGAGACAGAGACATTTTCTTTCCAGAAATCACCACTCCCCAGACACAGCCCCCCCAAAAACACAAAACTCCATTTTTAACAAAACTAGGTGACCCTTGCAAACCCGTGCTATGTTAAATGTAACTGGAAAGTAGTTAAAGAACACTGGATTAAAGCAACCAGGTCTAAAAATGAGAACCTAACTGAAAGTCAGTATTAGAAGCCTGATTACTCAATCTCCAAACTAAGTTATTTCCACAGAAACTGGAAGGAATGTTCTATAAAGATACTGAACCACAGAATGAAGACACAGGTCCAAAATATAGCAAAACGTCTAGATGAGGAAACAGACTAACCTGTGGGATTAGCAGATATGAGTAACCCAAGACAGGATTTACACACTAACGGAGGCAGAGGAAACTTGTAACAACAACAACAGCAGCAACAACAAACAGTGTTAAGAAGCTGATACATATTTTCCAGAAACTTGATAGGATTCTGACCTATAGTTATTCAAAGAGTGACACTCTCAATCAGATGTCTTACATGTTGACCAGGGATGAGAGCCACCAAGGTACATTTTTTTTATTTCAGTAACACAGTTCAGGCAACTTTGTGCTTGCTTAAATTAGTTTAATATCTGTTCTGACAATCAGTTTAATATCTCTCTAACAAGGAATTAGGGAAACCTTCTCCAAAGAAGCTGAATTATCTGCATGTACTGACATGTAGGGTCCTCAAATTAAAAAAAGCTCACTAGCTCTCTAATGTGATACAGTAAAGTCCACAATGCACACAAGAGTTCCACTCAGCACTTAAAGGTCTCACTTTTAAATCAGCATATTGGCAATATAATTGAAGAACAATGCCTAGAGAAAAGAAGAAAAGAAACTCAGAATCTCATCCTTTGAGCTAAAGAAATATATTGTATCTATGCTAAAAAGAAGAAATACCAGAGAACACAAGGAATCTTGGGTATCAAAAGTTCAACATACAAAGTTAATAAAGATACAGAAATAAAAATGTAGAAGTTAAAGTTACAGAAATCTCACAAAAATTTTAACAGAAAGACAGAGAAGGACAAAAGATGAAAATAAGATAATTACTGGAACAATAAAGGCAGTTCAATATCCAACTAAAACAAGTTTTTTGTGGAGCTTGGGAGGGACTATCAGGGGAGTAGGAAGGAAATTGTAAAAAAAAAGAAAATAATAATAATAGAGGAAAACTTACCATAATTGAATGGCTTACATTTCCAGATGGCAAGGGCATATCTATTTCTCAGCTCAGTTAAAGAAATATATCCATATAAAGGGCAAGTCAGTGTAAAATTTCAGAAAATTAGGAGAAAAGAGATGAAACTCTCTATAAGAAACAATAAAATACAAACATGTCAAACTGAAAAAGGATTTAATATATAAATAATTTCAAATTTCTGAACATCACTGAACATTCACTAGAATTCAATGGTACAACCTCTTAATATCACCAAGCAAAATAAATTTCAATTCAGAATTGCATACCCTGGGGATACATGGGTAGCTCAGTGGATTAAAGCCTCTGCCTTTGGCTCAGGTCATGATCCCAGGGTGCTGAGATCGAGCCCCCACATTGGGCTTTCTGCTCAGCGGGGAGCCTGCTTCCCTTCTCTCTCGGCCTGCCTCTCTGCCTACTTGTGATCTCCATCTGTCAAATAAAAAAAAAATAAATAAATAAAAATAAGAAAAACAAAACAAAAATAAATAAAAGAATTGATACCCTGAAAACTTATTCATCAAATGTTAGAGTATAAAAAATATTCTCAGTGGGCGCCTGGGTGGCTCAGTGGGTTAAGCTGCTGCCTTCAGCTCTGGTCATGATCTCAGGGTCCTGGGATCCAGTCCCGCATCCGGCTCTCTGCTCAGCATGGAGCCGGCTTCCTCCTCTCTCTCTCTGCCTGCCTCTCTGCCTACTTGTGATCTCTCTCTGTCAAATAAATAAATAAAATCTTAAAATAAAAAAAAAAAAATTCTCAGGACAATCACAGCAAGTTTACCTGACATTGTCCTTTCTCAGGATAGCACAGGGGAATAAAACAAGAAAGTTGTGTTTGAGGCAACAGAACCAACACAAGAAGAAATATGCATGTATGGCAGAGGGCATGGGGATATGGTGGGGGAAGTCCTATGATGACAGTAAAAGGAAACTCTAGCTCTACAGCGCTGTAGGAAAAGAATAGCTGCAGGAAGGGTATGTCCAACAGGGAAATTGAACTATTTGATTATTTAACAGGATTAAATATGTGGAAAATTATGATAAGTATATTACAGAGCTTTTAGAGGATTGGAAAGATTTTAGTACAAATTCAGCTATCCAAATGAAATACACGATCAGTTATTTAAGTAAAAGAGAAAGTTGTACCAAATTGGAAAGACTATTGAAGTGCATTGCTTGTTTCAATAGAGAACAATATTTTCTTTCTTTCTTTTTTTTTATAAGCAGAATAAGGAATTTAAGAAAAATTGTAGGATCATTATGTATGAAGAATGGAGAAGAGGAAGGTGATATAAGAGTACTACAATCTTTAATATAACATACATTTAATGACATTTATTACATATAATCCAAAAATAGCAGTTATTATTTGTAGGTTAGAGAGATTAATTCTAGAAGAAACAACTATAAAAGTTGAAAACTATTTATTTTAGGAATCGACTTTAGAGAAAAGAGAGAAATGTTCTTAATGTCATACTTATAAGCCTTTTCAAACTTTTATTTAAAAAATATGTGCAATTACAACCAATGAAAATTACAGCTGGAGTATTTAATTTGAAGACTTTTTTTTTTTTTTAAAGATTATTTATTTATTTATTTATTTGCCAGAGAGAGATGACAAGCAGGCAGAGAGGCAGGCAGAGAGAGAGGAGGAAGCAGGCTCCCCGCTGAGCAGAGAGCCTAATGCAGGGCTCGATCCCAGGACCCTGGGATCATGACCTGAGCCGAAGGCAGCGGCTTAACCCACTGAGCCACCCAGGCGCCCCTAATTTGAAGACTTTTAAACCAACTTCATACTTAGACTGTAAATCTCTAATTTTATTTCTTACCATTAATACTACTCCAAAAATTCTGTTAAACTCTTTGTAGTGTCTCTTGGTTAGGACTCGAATTTTATATTCTCAACAAATATGGAAATGTGGGCATGGTAATTCGAGAAGAACTTCTAAATTAGACTAGATGACAGCTAAACTTCAAATCATGTATGTCTATCTGCATAACTTAAATGACAGAGGGCCAAGAATAAGAAAGTTCTTAAATCTGCTGGCGGAAGAAGAAAACCTGTTCAAGTCACATTTTGATTTTCAATTTGCATGTCTGAATTATCTAAAGTGATCTGCTTATCGCTTTAAGATGATTTCATATTCAAGTGGATGGTTTATATCTGACTCATTCTTCTTGTCATGCATTATGAGAAAGGATGTTCTTTCTCTACTTCAGTTAGTCTTCATTCATTCTCCACTTCTAAATTGAACTGGGACTCTGAATTGTTATTTAAAAAAAAACTCTTTTCTGACTCTCAATCTCACAAAACAAATTTAGGGTTGCTGGGGGGAGGAGAGTCGGGAGAGGGGGGTGGGGTTATGGACATTGGGGAGGGTATGTGCTATGGTGAGTGCTGTGAAGTATGTAATCCTGGTGATTCACAGACCTGTACCTGTGGGGATAATAATACATTATATGTTAATTAAAAATTTAAAAATTAAAAAAAGATGCATGATAGATTTACCAACACCTGCTGATAAGATTTTTTTTGTCCTCTGAATTAAAATATAACAAAGGAGAAAAACAAAAAAACAAAAAAAAAAACTCTTTTCTAACAAAAGCTATCACCTTGTGTTAGTTCTCATTTCTTGCAATATTTGTTTGACCTTTTAATTTATTCTCCAAATGTTATAGTTTTGTGACTTACATGGTTATTTTCCTAACTTTTCCTTTCATCTTTTAATTTGCTTCTCTTTATTTTTCTTATAGCTTTCACTTAATCATCTTGCCGTGACTCTTAATCTTTCTCTCCAGAATCTTCCTCTGTAAGATCAAGTCCTTCTTATGGATTTCTCTATTTCTGACTTTCAAATATGTATCTCAAAATGTAGTGTTTCTTCAAACCACAATCTATAGTTGCTTATATAGAATATCCCCACAAAGATGCCACCTTAATTTAACAACACTTAAGTGTTAGGAAGTCTTTGTAAGTATTAACCCACTTAATTCTCATAAAAATCACATTAGGAAGTAATACTATTATTTTCATTTTACAGAGTAAAAAATGGTATCTTAGAATGTATAATTAATTTCTCCAAAATCACAAACCTAATAGGTGACATGAAAAGATTCTATCTCTGGAATCCATGACCTTAACTACTACTATGTGATAGCCATATAGTGAACATTTAAACAAAGGAGATACTCTACTGAACTGTATTCTCTATTAAGGAAGCAAGATATCTATCTCTCAGGCTCAAAATTGTATAATTATATGGTAATTTATTCCCTATGGGTAATTAACACTATACACTTTTGATTATGTCCATAAAATGGTTTTCGCTCTCCCATTTTATTCTCAATGCCACCACCAACATAGTTTGAAGCCCTCCTAATTTAACAACTGATCATTAACTGGTCCTTCTACCAATGACCATCAGTTCCCTTCTACCTTTTCTTTTTCTTCTTTCCTTCCTCCATTTTTTTTCTTCCCCAATTGCTTCATGTTGCCTGAGAGTTGAATTCCAATGTTCTCATTTATGATATGCAGCATGAAAACTCAGCTTCAGCCTCAGATACCAATGTCGATCACTAGTATAGTTACTACTAAGTCATTACTCTTATTTACCTCTTTGTAGACCTGTTCACCCTCACAGCAATTCCTGGACATTGCTAAATCTGCACTGTATCGGAGCCTGGCTTCTGCATCTTTGTTGCCCTGGCTCTGATTTCAAATTACTTCAGCTTGTTTCAGGCAGTGGGAGGTACAAGCAGGCAGAGAGGCAGGCCTCTCTGTCTTAGGTAGATGCTGCTGCATTTCTTTCTGTCTCCAGGTTCCCCCAGTAGATCCAAATTCCACAAAGTAACCATAAACCCTAAACTCCAAGAACACTGTTAATTCCACTAATTCCAGTTTGGGGTGACTAACCATCATGCTTTTGTTAATATCTGTGTTGTCCAACAGTCCCTTCTGTAGTTTTTCAAATTCTATCTCCTTTAGTCCAATGCCTTAAGCTAAATGTTTTATATTTAAATACTTGGAGTAGATTTTGGTTTCCATCCTTACAAATAAAACAAATGAAAATCCTTGAATATTACTTCCCCTATATATGTTTCTTCCCCTATATATGTTTCCTGGTATATAACTCATATTGTTTTTTTATTTTTCTGAAATTCTTATGGTGTTAATTGATAGAGCCATTAAATTTAGTATTTACCCTATATTATTGAGTTTAGTTTCTTTGCCATAACATGCCTGATGCTCCATTGATGCAACTAGTTTTTTAAACTCTGGGAGAGAGCCTAATATGTGTTCTATAGCCACCATGATGCTATGAGCGTGCAGTCAAGTTCAGTGAACAGCTTTCCATGGGGGCGGGAATCTAGGCACTTTATAACTTCTGTATTTTATCATTTAAATTTAGATGCATTCATCTTTTCTAAGCTTTGGCCCCATTATTTCTAAAGTGGCAATGACAATATTAATGTCCCTTAGACCATTTACGTATAAAGCATCATACAGGCAGTCATTGCTGAGTATGAGATAATTACAGGACCAAGCTCAGCGATAACTGTATTCTAACTCTCCACTGCTGCAAATTCCATAGCATATATGTCAATGTTTCTATAGTAATATTTTGTTTAAAATCTGCACATAATAAAGGGCAAAAAAGGGATTCATATTTAAAAAATGTACACAGAACACATAAAAATATTGAACCTCAGATTAATAATATTAATTAGTTATTATTTTCTGGTCTGCTGATGAGAAAGAATAGAAACCCTGAAAGACTATGGTCCTTACAATAAAAACAATTAAGGAATGCTTACAAGCAAGAAAGGGGAAACATACAGAGAAATAATCAGAAAACATTGAATTCTACTAAAAGCAGGCCAACTTCTCTCTATTCTTTGCTCCCTTAGATTTTGTTTTTACTTCATATAGCTTATATTTCAGTGGAGTGAGTCAAGTAAATAATAACACAAATATATTAAATACATTATATGTACATTATTTATACATATTATATGTATATTTAATGTGTATATATATATATTAAATACATACACATTCTATAAGAAAATGATAAGCAATATAAGAAAAAAAATTGAGCAAATGGGCAAGGGTATTATATAATGAGGTTACAAAGAGGTGCAGAATACTGAAGAAATAGGGCTTGATAGCATGCATATAAATAAGTGGTAGACATAGATGTAGTGGGAGGAAGGGAAGGGATAACTATAGAATCAAAGCTATTAGTTGAAAGGACCTCAAAAATCAACTTGAATCGTCTCATAGATACCAAAAAAAAAAAAAGTGCAGGAACACATACTTTGTTGTTGTTGTTTTTTAGTTTTTTTTTTTTTATTGTTGTTGTTGTTTTTTAAAGAGGGAGCAGTGAGGAACAGAGGGAGAGAGTGAGTACTATGCAGGTTCCACACCCAGCATGGAGCTCCATGCAGCTCAATCTTTCAGTCCTGTGGTCATGACCTGAGCCAAGATCAAGAGTCCTATGCTTAACCCACTGAACCACCCACCTACCTCAGAAACACAAACATTCTAAGCTGAGATCTGGGGCCTATGTCTAAAGAGAATCCACAAAGACCAAATAATACTTGTTTTAGAGACTAAACTGTCATAATTTTCAGCTTACAGTATAAACTATAAATAGGCTCATACAATGAGTGATTACTAGATTTAACCCTACTGACTTTATAAATTAAATATTTATTATGATTCTATGACGTCTTAGGTTGGTACTCTCATTGTCTCCAGAAAATGAGCCACAGAGATATTAAATAATTGACCATGGTGAAATAAATGGAAAATACAGAATCTAAGATTCAAATTCAGGTAGTTTGGTTCTGGAGCTTGCACAATACTGCCAGCTTCAGCATGGCTGACATCATATAAAGTTACTCGAAAGTTCAAACCCCATATTAACACAGACCCTTTTTCAGAGTATGAAAACAGCTAAAAGACCAGTAGAGGTCAAAATTGCTCAGACAGTATGTGAAGGTGATTCACAGAATTCTACATAGCTCAGTGTGATAATACTTTTCTTGGGAGGCATTAGACTAGTGATTTCAAGTATGTGCTCTTACACAAAGTGGCTGGGTTTAATCACTAATTTGCTCTTATGATCTGTGTGGCCTTGGGCAACTTCCCTTATGCTCTCTATGTCACCATTAACTAATTTCTAGCTGGTACCAATAGTACCTGGAAACTGAGTAAGATATCTGGCATTCAATAACTGTCATTAGTGCTTATTAACTGAGATCCAAGATTTAGCCAACACTAAAAATAATACAAAGATAAGAAACTAGTCTTATAAACAACCTGTAGAAAACCATTAAAAGATTGACATCTGTTACATTTAAAAGATCCAACTTTTTTCATTATTAACAAATAAAAACTGTGCATGTTTAAAGAGCAGAATATGATGTTTTAGTATATTTATACTTTGTGAAATGATAACTACAATTAAGTTAATCAACATATACATAACTTCAATAGTTACCGTTTGTATGTTAATATATTGAGAACATTTAAGATTGCACTCCTTGCAAATTTCAAGAATACAATAAAATATCATTAATTATAGTTAAAATGTACATTCCTCCAGAACTTATTCAATTTACATAAATTAAACTTTGTATCCTTTCACCAGCATCTCACCATTTCCCCCCAACCCCTAGCAACTGGCAACCACCATTGATTTAATCTTTGCTTCTATGAGCTCATTTTAGATTCCACATATAAGTGAGAACATAGAGTATTTACCTTTCTTTAGCTGATTTATTTCACTTAGTATAATGCCTTCAAGTTCCAACCATATTGTTACAAATGGTAGCATTTCCATCTTTTTTATGGTTTTAAAAAACCAACTCTATGTTTTGCTAATTTTCTACTGTTTTTTTTTTATTCTCTATTGGATTTATTTCCTCTTTTACCATTTATTGTTTTAAACATTAATATTAGTACCAAATCTTGGTTTGTTCTTGTTTCCATTTGTCTTAATATATTCTTAAAATTACTTTTCAATTTTTTATTTAATCAAATGGCTGTCCATTTTTTTTTTTTTTTGGTTTTCATGTATTTGTGTATTTTACTGTTTTCTTACTATTATTGACATCTACTTTCATTCCAGTGCGGTTAGAAAAACACTTGAAATTATTTCAATCTTGTTAATTTGTTAAGAATTGTTTTGTGACCAAACATGTCATCTATCCTGGAAAATACTCCATGTACACCTGTGATAAATATGCATCCTTCTCCTATTGAGTGGAAAATTCTGTATATCTGTTAGGTACAATTTGGTCCATAACGTGGTTCAATTCTGTTTTCTTACAAATTTTCTATCTGGATGATCTTCCATTATGGAAAGTAAGATATTCAGGGACATCTGGGTGGCTCAGTTGGTTGAGCGTCTGCCTTCGGCTTGGGTCATGATCCCAAGGTCCTGGGTTTGAGTCCTGCATTAGGTTCCCTGCTCAGGGGAGAGCCTTCTTCTCTCTCTCCCTCTGCCTGCCACTCTGCTTACTTGTGCTCTCTCACTGTCTCTCTGGCAAATAAATAAATAAAATATTTTTTTTAAAAATTTAAAAGAAAAGAAAGTGGGATATTCAATTGTTCTATATAATTATATTGCTAACTATTTCTCCTTTGAGATCTATCAAAGCCTGCTTTATATATTTAGGAGCTCTACTGTTAGGTGTATATATATTTACAATTGTTATATCTTCCCCTTCATCTTTTTATCACTACAAAGTTATATTCTTTGTCTCTTGTGACTGGTTTTTAAAGTCTATTTTGTCTGATAGAAGTATAGCCACCTCTCTTTTGGTTACCATTTTCAAAGAATATCTTCTCCACTCCTTTTTCAACCTCTGTGTGCCCTTAATTCTAATGTGAATCTCTTGTACATGGTATATAATTAGATCTCGTTTTTGTTTTTGTTCTTGAGTGAGAGACAGACACAGAGTATGAGTGGAGGTCAGAGACCAGAGGGAGAGGGAGAAAAGAGAATCTGGAGTAGGTTCTACATCCAGTATGGAGCCTTACTCGAGGCTCAGTCTTACAACACTGACATCATAACCTGAGCTGAAATCAAAAGTCTGACGCTTAACCAACTGAGCCACCCAGGTGCCCCTTGTTGGGTCTTGTTTTTATATTAATTCAGCTGCTGTGTCTCTACTAAGAAGTTGAGTACATTTACACATAAAGTAGTTATTGATAGGTAAGGACTTACATTGCCATTTGGTTGTTTTCTGTCTGTTTTGTAGTTCTCTTACTTCCCTTGTCTTTTGCAGTTTTTCTTTGTAGTTTGGTGCTGTTCTGTAGTGGTGTGTTTTGATTCTTTTCTCTTTATCATTTTTGGATCTATTATTTTTTTAAAGATTTTATTTATTTATTTGACAGACAGAGATCACAAGTAGGCAGAGAGAGAGGAGGAAGCAGGCTCCCTGCTGAGCAGAGAGCCTGATGTGGGACTCGATCCCAGTACCCTGAGATCATGACCTGAGCCGAAGGCAGCGGCTTAACCCACTGAGCCACCCAGGTGCCCCTGCACTTTTTTTTTTTTTTTTTTTTTTTGGTGTATGTTAACAGGGCTTTCACACCAAACATGTTATAGTTACAGAAATCTTTTTAAAGCTAGTATTTTTTTTTTAAGATTTTAATTATTTATTTGACAGACAGAGATCACAAGTAGGCAGAGAGGCAGGCAGAGAGAGAGCGGGAAGCAGGGTCCCTGCTGAGCAGAGAGCCCAATGCAGGGCTCGATCCCAGGACCTGGGATCATGACCTGAGCCGAAGGCAGAGGCTTTAACTGAGCCACCCAGGTGCCCCTTAAAGCTGGTAATTTTAACTACGTACAGAAATTGACATTTGATTTCAGTTCAATTTGTGCACTTGATGTCAGATTCTATTTCTTTCTATACCTTGTTTCTATTAACAAATTTGTGTGGTTATAATTATTCTTATGGCTTTTGTCTTTTATGTGCTGTAATTACATTTCTACAATATTCTGTTTGTCTTCATATCTACCTTCAGCAGAAATTTACCTTTCATATACTTTTCTGTTGTTGTTGAACTTCTTTTCATGTCAAGTTGAAGAACTCCGCTTAGCATTTCTTATAAAGCAGGTCTAATAATGATGAACTACTTCAGTTTCTGTATGTCTTGGAAAGTCTATGTCTCTTTCATTTCTAAAGGACAGTTTCACCAGGTAAAGAATTCTTGGTCAGCAGTTTTTTTTTTTTTCTTTCTTTCTTTAATACTAAATCTATTATCACACTTTTCCTGATATGCAAATTTTCTGAGAAATTTTCTAATACTCTTATGAAGGC
Organism: Mustela erminea; assembly: GCF_009829155.1. NCBI lineage: Eukaryota > Metazoa > Chordata > Mammalia > Carnivora > Mustelidae > Mustela > Mustela erminea. Next base: position 41,929,586 of record NC_045628.1, on the reverse strand, counting down.
ATGTGATAAGTAAACTTTCCTTTGCTGTCTTTAAAATTCTTCATCTTTAACTTTTGATATTTTAATTATGTGTCTCAACACAGACCTCTTTGCCCTACTTCTTTAACATCATATGACCTAGTTTCAGTTTGCTGGTTCTATCTTCTCCCTAATTAAGAATGATATTAAAACACTTTGTTGAATTTTCAGTTTAGTCATTATATTCTTCAGCTCCAGGATTTTGTTTGGTTCTATTTATGGTTTTTATTTCCTTGTTGAATTTTTCACTTTATTCATGTATTATTTTCCTGATTTTATTTAATGTCTTACCTGTATTCTCTTGCTACTCACTGAGCTTAAGTTGACTATTTTGAATTATTTATCAAGCAGTTTATGGATCTCCATTGCTTTAGGATCAGTTACTAGAGCCTTATTAGTTTCCTTTGGTGATGTCATGTTTGCCTGATTCTTCATGATCATATAGCCTTGTGTTGGAGACTGTGAATCTGAAAAAGCAGAAACTTCTTCCAAGTCCTTGTAGACTAGTTTAGGTGAGTACAGACCTTCTGCCAGGTCCTCCTCTTGTAGGACTACAGTGAGCAAGACTGAAGCTGGGTCATAGTACCACTTCTGGATCCGCAGATGGTCCACAGACAGTGAGTCCATTAACAGGGTTGTGGATGTATGAGTTTCCAGCCTTGTGTCTGTGAGGGCTTCTATCTGGTTACTGAGAAGATCCTGGGATATACAACACTGCCTCTGAGACTAGTCAAAATGGGCTAGAACTGAGTCATGAAGCCAGTTTCTGGTTATAGTCAGGTCTATAGATATCAGGTCAGTTATTGGGATACAAATAAATGCAGAATTGGCCAAGTTCCTGGATGATCTCCCACCATATCCCTGGGCTGATCCCTGCGTAGACAGGAATGACCCTTGGACCGTATTCAATCAGGACTGGATCCAGATTAGGGACTACTTCCAGGTCTGTAGTCAAGCCCATGGTTGGTGAGCCTATTCCTAGGAGCATGGAGGCCTGTGACTCCCATCATGTCCCTGAGTAGGTAAGACTAACTCCAACCATGGTAGACTTGGTCTGCAGTCAGTCACAGGGCTACTTCCAGACTCACAACTGAGTCTATGATGAGCAGGACTGTTACCAGAGGCACAGATGGGAATGTTTCTCCTGGGTTGATGGGGCTGGTGGCAGGACCTTGGACAAAGATGACTGAAGCTGAGGCCCCTAACAGACCACTTCTGGGTCTATAGCCAGGACGACAGTTGGTGGGCATGCCACTAGGGCATGGGCCTCACCTCTCAAAGCAGCACTCCTTGGTCTTGGTCTCCACAGGGATTTGCAACATCTTACCTGGGATCTCAAGTCTCTAACAATACCATTACTGTCTGTGGACAGGTGATAAGTTATTGTTTCTGCCAGGTGATGAAGGCTGGGGATAACCTACTCCATTTTGTTGATGTCCCTGCCCATCCTTAGCTGACATAACATAACTTAGTAAAGGTCAAAGTCTGGGGGTCTATTTAAATCTTCCCCTACTAAGATTTAAATATTAACATGCACACTCAATCTATCAGAGACCTCTTTTGACTAATATAGCTGTAGGACAGGTGTAAGAAGGCCTAAGAAAATGCACTTATCTTAATCTTTATACTAGAGAAACATGAAGGTCCCCATCTCTTTATTATTTTTTTAAAGATTTTATTTATCTGAAAGAGAGATAGAGAGCACAAGTAGGCAGAGTGGTAGGCAGAGGGAGAGGGAGAAGCAGGTTCTCCATTGAGCAGGGAGACCAATGTGGGACTTGATCCCAAGACTCTGGAATCATGACCTGAGCTGAAGGCAGCCACCCAACCAACTGAGCCACCCAGGTGGCCCCCTACGTCTTTATTCTTATTCTAAACCTTGGAATGATTATTTAATCATAGATATTAATTAGAATATATAAAATAATGAACATGAAAGCAGCCAATAAATTGTGAACCACAATGCAAATTTAATATTAGTATTATTTGAATGGTGAGCTAACATTATTAATTAGTTAAATATTTTGAGCAAATACTTATTCCCCTTTCTGTAAATCTAAAATTCTTTTTCAGATACTTATTCATACAGCATATAAGTCAGTAAGAAATGTCATTTCTGCATATTACTTCACCCACCATTCTATCTTTAGTTTCCAAATAAATTAAGCATCATATGTTTATTATAAGAGGTGTTATAAATCAAACATCACATTTCAACCATGAATAATTTCTCCGGTAAACATATTAAGTCATGATATTTTTACCATCTATTGAAAGAGCATAAAACTCGTAATTTTGTCAAAATTAGGACAGTCTAGATCAAAATCTTCAGTCATTTGGAATGAAGACATGACCACAAGATTTATCCACCCATTCATATAAAAATCTCTCTTAGCACCTGCCATATAATGAGCATGTTCTAGGTAATGGGCATATAGCTGTGAAAAACAATGTTTGTTGCCTTGAGAAGATTATACTTTGGTATATGTGGGAGAAGTGGAAAGATAGCAAATGTGGAAGCAAAAATACTGAGATCATTTCAGAGATTATAATTATGGGTATAATCAGGTAAGTAATGTTATAAAGGCTGACTAAGGGTGAGAGCAGATTATTCTAGACAGAATATTACAAAGTATAGCATTAGCATAAAGTCAGATAATAGATCAAGAGAAAAGAATAGAGTATCCAGAAATAAACCTGCCCATATTTGGACAAGTAATTATCAAAGTATAATGTTTTCAACAAATAGGATATCCATGTTTTAAAAAGTGATATGTGTTCCATGCACATATAAATTGCATGTGCACATATCCATGCACAGATAAAATTTAACTAATTTAATCAGCTAACTTAACAAAATTTAACTTATATAAAAATGTAACCTGAAACTGCAAAATTTCTGAAAAGAACATATAAGAAAATCTTTGTGATCTTGGGCTTGGCAAATATTTCTGAAATCATGATGCGTAAAAACAACTTCAATGTCATCAAACATAACTTAAATTTCCATCAAAATGGAAAACTTCTATTTTTCAAATGTTACTATTAAGAGAATTAAAAGACAAACTAAAGACACGAGGAAATATTTATATATTATATATCTGACCAATAACAATATTATCATCATAACTGTTAAGAAAACATAAATAAAAACCACAAGGATGTTACCACTGGTCTATTAGAACAGCTAAAATTATTAGAATGATTATACCAAGTGTTGGTGGGAATGAAGATTGAATGGAAATTTCATATACTGCTGGTGGGAAGGTAGAATGGCATAGCTGCATTAGAATGTAGTTTGTCAGTTTCATAGAAAGTAAAGCATATATCTACCATAGAATCCAGTCATTCTACACCTAGGTGAAAGAAAAAGAAAGGAAAGTATATCTTAACAAAAACACAGGTGTCTATAGAATCTTTATTTGTAGTAGCCAAATAAAATATTAAAATAATGTTGTGAAGCTTATATTCTCTCTTGAAGAAAGGACATAAACCGAAGAGTTAATCAACTCCAAAGGGGAGGAATTTCACTCTCTTTTGTTACCAGAGAATATGGAAAGGAGAAGCAAAATGGAGATCGTGTTGGGTGGTCATGTGCACTTTGCCCTTATTCAGGGTCAAGGGGAAAGAGCATTTCAGAAATGACAAAATAAAAATGTGAGAATCAGAGAATGTTATTGGGTCCAATATCAATTGTCTTTGACATATTAATGGTTGATATAGCGGAGAGAAACTATGATCATAACCATGCCATGTCCAACATGGAATGGGGACTAAAGTACTGTATTGCCAGAGGGATATGTCTACCCATGAGGAATATGTAGAGGTCAGAAATTCTTGTGTGACTGGTTAAAGAAAGCAGAAATGTGGCTAAGTGAGTACCTTCAAATGGAAATAGTCATTCCTCAGGAAGTGATAACAGTTTCAGACCAGAATGTTTAAAAGTGCAAGAATACAGAGATCACCCTGAGGTCTTCATTCCTCTTTCTCTCACACAGTTGTGATTTCCTACATCCCTATAATCAGAAAGTATCTTGGAGAGAATCAAGCAAAGGGGCAGAATTTATCTAAATCACACTAAATCATCCAAGGAGAAAACATGAACTAGCAGGCCTTATAACACTATAAATAATTAAATTAAAAGAATATGACAATATTAAAATCATAGAGGGTTTTTCAGAATGATTAGTTAAAATATGAGATACAGTATTTTCTTTGTAAATCTGAGTACATATTTACAATTTTTTAATCCTGCTGCACCCTTTAAATAATTAAATTTAAAGCACAAAGACACTAGCTATGATGAGTAAAATAATGAAAAAGTAATTAAGCCAAAAATTGAATGTAGTTGGAGTTAATCACAATGAAGATGAAGATTATATAATTTTAAGTATACACCGACTCTACTTCAAAGCATAAAAATTTAGCAACTGAAAAACTATTTTCTTCAGACAGTGTTTATCTTTCTGTAATATTTTTAAGGTTACTAATGAGCAAGAAAAATTTATTTATTTATTTACTTATTATTTATTCTTGCAAGAAAATTTAAAACATTGTTCTTTTATCAATGGGCAAGGGCTTTTTGTAGATATTCTTTAAACAATTCTGCAATATCCAAGGTCAATGGCTTCATGAAGAAGAGCAAATTGAAACCTTTGTGTCTTGTTTTTGTTTTTGTTTTAATCAGCTTATATTTCAGCAGGTCTGAGAAAAAAACAGATTTGTACTTGAATAGTTTCCAAGCAATCTGTTGAATTCTGCGTGTGCTTCAATTCAATTTCATGGTGATTTCATAAACAGGTTGTGTTTTAATCCACTCTGCTATTGAACTGATAGCTGTCACTCCTTGTTAGAGTGTCATATTATGGGTTTACCACACAAATTAAAATGAGATCACATTTTCAAACAATCTATAGTTTGAGTAGTTTCTCAATGATGCTTCAGTTTTTCCCTTCTGACAATGTAACGATTTGGGTTACTGTCTTTTACTGAAAGGTATTGCTATCTTTTCATATTTTTAATAATGTTCATGCTGAGTCAACTTGCTTAGCTGAACTGCTGTTAGAAAGGTTGAATAGCTACTTTAATTTTGGCTCATAGGAAATAGTTAATTCTGTGTAATCATTAAACAAGAGAGAGAAAGAGAAAGACAACTCATGATATTCTGCCCTGCTAAATATTTTCAACATACTCAAAAATGTTTTATTTTCTCATTTTTCCCTACTCTGTATTATAAATAAATAAGTAAAATGGAGTTTGTTTTATTATTTTTTTCTTTCATTGTGACAATTATGCATAACTAAAATATTAGTAAAAATGGAAATCTAAGACAAAAATAAGTTAATATTTTTATTATTTAGTACATAATATAACACTGTCAGAAAACAACTACAAGACATAGTAAAACATAAGAATGAATGTTTATGATCTAATCCACTAATCAGTTGAAAGCAAATGCAAAGGAACATGTTATATTAAGAGTAATTTTTTCTCTCTCTCTCCTTTTTCTCTTCCTCCTCCTCCTCTTTTTTCTTCTGCTCTTCTCCTTCTCTTCTTCCTTTCCCCATTTTGCTTCTTCATCTTCTTCCTCCTCCTCCTTCTCTCTCTCTCCCCCTTCTTTCTACCAAAAGTGATAAACTGATCTCACAACAGCAACATTTAAGGACTCTCACCTGAGCACATCTGTATCATAACGTTGTGTGTCTGAGGACTGAGCAATAGACATGACCCCAACAATGTCAGCCTCAGGACCTGCTTAACAAGAAAATTTTGTGGAGTCCCTCATTTACTTCAAGTCCTGGTGGAGTAACAACTGTTCTATGAATCCTTCACTGAATATGAGCTCAGTTTTCTTTACTAGAATCCCTAGAGTATGGCCTCCATATCATCAAGCCATTGATTGACTATATATCACATTATATCCTCCTCAAATTGTTCAATGTGCAACACATGATTTTTATGTCATTAAATAAGATACACAAAAAATAAAAAAAAATCACTTTACCTGATATTGTTAAACATGAAAATTAAGGACATTTAATGGTTTTATATATATATATATATATAAAATCATTAAGGACATATATATAAAGGAGATATATATGCATACATATATATATATATATATACTTGTCTGAAAAACACCTGAAAAAAAGTACATATATATATTTTTTCAGATATTTTAACCTTAAGGACCATTAATTAGAAACTATCCTAGCATCAAATGCACCAGCTAACAAGAAGATATACTAATGAGACTTAAGAAGATAAAAATGTTAATGAGATCTTAAAGAGGCTAGCTTTGACAAAATTAAAATCATTTTTTCAAGTAAAAACAATCTGTTTATAGAAGTTAATTTACACAAACCAAGATTCTAAGTAAAATTTAAAAATAGGAGGAGGAGTCAAGATGGCGGAGAAGTAGCAGGCTGAGACTACTTCAGCTAGCTGGAGATCAGCTAGACAGCTTATCTAAAGATTGCAAACACCTGAAAATCCATTGGCAGATCGAAGAGAAGAAGAACAGCAATTCTGGAAACAGAAAAACAACCACTTTCTGAAAGGTAAGACAGCGGAGAAGTGAATCCAAAGCGACGGGAAGATAGACCCCGGGGGGAGGGGCCTGCTCCGGCAAGCGGCGGAGCAACCGCGCACAAAATCAGGACTTTTAAAAGTCTGTTCCACTGAGGGACATCGCTCCAGAGGCTACCCGGGGTGAACCCCACGCGGGGTCAGCGTGGCCTCAGGTCCCGCAGGGTCACAGAAGGATCGGGGGCGTCTGAGTGTCGCGGAGCTTGTGGGTATTGGAACGGGAAAGCCGGCTACAGAGACAGAGCCGACAGTAAGCTCACAGCTCGGTGTTACCTTGAACCGGTCGCAGTCTCGGTGAGCTCGGAGCGCGGCCGGAGGTCAGGCAGACGGGAGTAACTGGGCGCTGTTCTCTGAGGGCGCACTGAGAAGTGGGGCCCCGGGCTCTCGACTCCTCCGGGCCAGAGACCAGGAGGCCGCCATTTGTATTCCCGTCCTCCGGAACTCTACGGAAAGCGCTCAGGGAACAAAAGCTCCTGAAAGCAAACCCGAGCGGATTACTCAGCTCCTGGTAAGGGCGGTGCAATTCCGCCTGGGGCAAAGACACTAGAGAATCACTACATCAGGCCCCTCCCCCATAAGATCAATAAGAAATCCAGCCGAGACCAAGTTCACCTACCAAGGAGTGCGGTTTCAATACCAAGGAGAGCAGCAGAATTCCAGAGGAGGAAAAAGCAAAGCACGGAACTCATGGCTTTTTCCCTGTGATTTTTTTTTACTCTTGCAGTTAATTTAATTTTTTTCTTTTTCATTTTTTTTTTTCTCGCCTTCTGGTAAAATTTTCTTTTTAAAGTTTTACTTTTTTCTTTTTTAACGTTTTAACTAGTTTAATATATATATTTTTTCTTTTTTATATTTTTCTTTATTTGTTTTCTTTTTTTTAATTCTTTTCTTTTCTTTGCTTTTCTTTTTTTTTTTTTTCTTTCTTCCTTTTTGAACCTCTTTTTATCCCCTTTCTCCCCCCTCACGATTTGGGATCTCTTCTAATTTGGTTAAAGCATATTTTCCTGGGGTTGTTGCCACCCTTTTGTATTTTCCTTGCTCCTTCATATACTCTTATCTGGACAAAATGACAAGACGGAAAAATTCAACACAAAAAAAAGAACAAGAGGCAGTACCGAAGGCTAGGGACCTAATCAATACAGACATTGGTAATATGTCAGATCTAGAGTTCAGAATGACAATTCTCAAGGTTCTAGCCGGGCTCGAAAAAGGCATGGAAGATATTAGAGAAACCCTCTCGAGAGATATAAAAGCCCTTTCTGGAGAAATAAAAGAACTAAAATCTAACCAAGTTGAAATCAAAAAAGCTATTAATGAGGTGCAATCAAAAATGGAGGCTCTCACTGCTAGGATAAATGAGGCAGAAGAAAGAATTAGTGATATAGAAGACCAAATGACAGAGAATAAAGAAGCTGAGCAAAAGAGGGACAAACAGCTACTGGACCATGAGGGGAGAATTCGAGAGATAAGTGACACCATAAGACGAAACAACATTAGAATAATTGGGATTCCAGAAGAAGAAGAAAGAGAGAGGGGAGCAGAAGGTATACTGGAGAGAATTATTGGGGAGAATTTCCCCAATATGGCAAAGTGAACGAGCATCAAAATTCAGGAGGTTCAGAGAACGCCCCTCAAAATCAATAAGAATAGGCCCACACCCCGTCACCTAATAGTAAAATTTACAAGTCTCAGTGACAAAGAGAAAATCCTGAAAGCAGCCTGGGAAAAGAAGTCTGTAACATACAAAGGTAAAAATATTATATTGGCAGCTGACTTATCCACAGAGACCTGGCAGGCCACAAAGAGCTGGCATGATATTTTCAGAGCACTAAACGAGAAAAACATGCAGCCAAGAATACTATATCCAGCTAGGCTATCATTGAAAATAGAAGGAGAGATTAAAAGCTTCCAGGACAAACAAAAACTGAAAGAATTTGTAAACACCAAACCAGCTCTACAGAAAATATTGAAAGGGGTCCTCTAAGCAAAGAGAGAGCCTACAAGTGGTAGATCACAAAGGAACAGAGACCATATACAGTACCAGTCACCTCACAGGCAATACAATGGCACTAAATTCATATCTCTCAATAGTTACCCTGAATGTTAATGGGCTAAATGCCCCTGTCAAAAGACACAGGGTATCAGAATGGATAAAAAAAACAAAACCCATCTATATGTTGCCTCCAAGAAACTCATTTTAAGCCCGAAGACACCTCCAGATTTAAAGTGAGGGGGTGGAAAAGAATTTACCATGCTAATGGACATCAGAAGAAAGCAGGAGTGGCAATCCTTATATCAGATCAATTAGATTTTAAGCCAAAGACTATAATAAGAGATGATGAAGGACACTATATCATACTCAAAGGGTCTGTCCAACAAGAAGATTTAACAATTTTAAATATCTATGCCCCCAACGTGGGAGCAGCCAACTATATAAACCAATTAATAACAAAATCAAAGAAACACATCAACAATAATACAATAATAGTAGGGGACTTTAACACTCCCCTCACTGAAATGGACAGATCATCCAAGCAAAAGATCAGCAAGGAAATAAAGGCCTTAAACGACACACTGGACCAGATGGACATCACAGATATATTCAGAACATTTCATCCCAAAGCAACAGAATACACATTCTTCTCTAGTGCACATGGAACATTCTCCAGAATAGATCACATCCTCGGTCCTAAATCAGGACTCAACCGGTATCAAAAGATTGGGATCATTCCCTGCATATTTTCAGACCACAATGCTCTAAAGCTAGAACTCAACCACAAAAGGAAGTTTGGAAAGAACCCAAATACATGGAGACTAAACAGCATCCTTCTAAAGAATGAATGGGTCAACCGGGAAATTAAAGAAGAATTGAAAAAAATCATGGAAACAAATGATAATGAAAATACAATGGTTCAAAATCTGTGGGACACAACAAAGGCAGTCCTGAGAGGAAAATATATAGCGGTACAAGCCTTTCTCAAGAAACAAGAAAGGTCTCAGGTACACAACTTAGCCCTCCACCTAAAGGAGCTGGAGAAAGAACAAGAAAGAAACCCTAAGCCCAGTAGGAGAAGAGCAATCATAAAGATCAGAGCAGAAATCAATGAAATAGAAATCAAAAAAACAATAGAACAAATCAACGAAACTAGGAGCTGGTTCTTTGAAACAATAAAATTGATAAACCCCTGGCCCGACTTATCAAAAAGAAAAGAGAAAGGACCCAAATAAATAAAATCATGAATGAAAGAGGAGAGATCACAACTAACACCAAAGAAATACAAACTATTATAAGAACATACTATGAGCAACTCTACGCCAATAAATTTGACAATCTGGAAGAAATGGATGCATTCCTAGAAACATATAAACTACCACAACTGAACCAGGAAGAAATAGAAAGCCTGAAGAGACCCATAACCAGTAAGGAGATTGAAACAGTCATTAAAAACCTCCAAACAAAAGCCCAGGGCCAGATGGCTTCCCGGGGGAATTCTACCAAACATTTAAAGAAGAACTAATTCCTATTCTCCTGAAACTGTTCCAAAAAATAGAAATGGAAGGAAAACTTCCAAACTCATTTTATGAGGCCAGCATCACCTTGATCCCAAAACCAGACAAGGATCCCATCAAAAAAGAGAGCTATAGACAAATATCCTGATGAACACAGATGCAAAAGTTCTCACCAAAATACTAGCCAATAGGATTCAACAGTACATTAAAAGGATTATTCACCACGACCAAGTGGGATTTATTCCAGGGCTACAAGGTTGGTTCAACATCTGCAAATCAGTCAATGTGATACAACACATCAATAAAAGAAAGAACAAGAACCATATGATACTCTCAATAGATGCTGAAAAAGCATTTGACAAAGTAAAGCATCCCTTCCTGATCAAAACTCTTCAAAATGTAGGGATAGAGGGCACATACCTCAATATCATCAAAGCCATCTATGAAAAACCCACCGCAAATATCATTCTCAATGGAGAAAAACTGAAAGCTTTTCTGCTAAGGTCAGGAACACGGCAGGGATGTCCATTATCACCACTGCTATTCAACATAGTACTAGAGGTCCTAGCCTCAGCAATCAGACAACAAAAGGAAATTAAAGGCATCCAAATCGGCAAAGAAGAAGTCAAATTATCACTCTTCGCAGATGATATGATACTATATGTGGAAAACCCAAAAGACTCCACTCCAAAACTGCTAGAACTTGTACAGGAATTCAGTAAAGTGTCAGGATATAAAATCAATGCACAGAAATCAGTTGCATTTCTCTACACCAACAGCAAGACAGAAGAAAGAGAAATTAAGGAGTCAATCCCATTTACAATTGCACCCAAAGCCATAAGATACCTAGGAATAAACCTAACCAAAGAGGCACAGAATCTATACTCAGAAAACTATAAAGTACTCATGAAAGAAATTGAGGAAGACACAAAGAGATGGAAAAATGTTCCATGCTCCTGGATTGGAAGAATAAATATTGTGAAAATGTCTATGCTACCTAAAGCAATCTACACATTTAATGCAATTCCTATCAAAGTACCATCCATCTTTTTCAAAGAAATGGAACAAAAAATTCTAAAATTTATATGGAACCAGAAAAGACCTCGAATAGCCAAAGGCATATTGAAAAAGAAAGCCAACGTTGGTGGCATCACAATTCCAGACTTCAAGCTCTATTACAAAGCTGTCATCATCAAGACAGCATGGTACTGGCACAAAACCAGACACATAGATCAATGGAACAGAATAGAGAGCCCAGAAATAGACCCTCAACTCTATGGTCAACTCTTCTTCGACAAAGCAGGAAAGAATGTCCAATGGAAAAACGACATCCTCTTCAATAAATGGTGCTGGGAAAACTGGACAGCCACATGCAGCAAAATGAAATTGGACCATTTCCTTACACCACACACAAAAATAGACTCAAAATGGATGAAGGACCTCAATGTGATAAAGGAATCCATCAAAATCCTTGAGGAGAACACAGGCAGCAACCTCTTCGACCTCAGCCGCAGCAACATCTTCCTAAGAACAACGCCAAAGGCAAGGGAAGCAAGGGCAAAAATGAACTATTGGGATTTCATCAAGATCAAAAGCTTTTGCACAGCAAAGGAAACAGTTAACAAAATCAAAAGACAACTGACAGAATGGGAGAAGATATTTGCAGACGACATATCAGATAAAGGACTAGTGTCCAGAATCTATAAAGAACTTAGCAAACTCAACACCCAAAGAACAAATAATCCAATCAAGAAATGGGCAGAGGACATGAACAGACATTTCTGCAAAGAAGACATCCAGATGGCCAACAGACACATGAAAAAGTGCTCCATATCACTTGGCATCAGGGAAATACAAATCAAAACCACAATGAGATATCACCTCACACCAGTCAGAATGGCTAAAACCAACAAGTCAGGAAATGACAGATGCTGGCGAGGATGCGGAGAAAGGGGAACCCTCCTACACTGTTGGTGGGAATACAAGCTGCAGCCACTCTGGAAAACAGCATGGAAGTTCCTCAAAATGTTGAAAATAGAACTGCCCTATGACCCAGCAATTGCACTATTGGGTATTTACCCTAAAGATACAAACGTAGTGATCCAAAGGGGCACATGCACCCGAATGTTTATAGCAGCAATGTCCACAATAGCCAAACTATGGAAAGAACCTAGATGTCCATCAACAGATGAATGGATCAAGAAGAAGTGGTATATATACACAATGGAATACTATGCATCCATCAAAAGAAATGAAATCTTGCCATTTGCGACAACATGGATGGAACTAGAGCGTATCATGCTTAGCGAAATAAGTCAAGCAGAGAAAGACAACTATCATATGATCTCCCTGATATGAGGAAGTGGTGATGCAACATGGGGGCTTAAGTGGGTAGGAGAAGAATAAATGAATCAAGATGGGATTGGGAGGGAGACTGTTGGGCCCCAAGAGGCTAAGATGGCGCCAGGTGGCCTTCTCTTCCGGATCGGGAACCCACATGGCAGACCACAAAGGCGCCAAAGTGGCGGTTTCGGTTTCCCATCAGTTTTCGTTTCCCGCGAGTCTCCACCCCCTGCAGGGCGTGTCTCTCCCTACTCCCGCCGACACGGCACATCCCCATTGGCCCCCACTTTGCTGACCTCACTTCCCTTCCCTCACCCCATATAAGCCGCTGCCCTGCTCAATAAAGCGAGATCCTGCTTCGACAGACCTCCCGAGCCTGGTGTCTTCTGTGGGTGCGTTCCGGGTTCGCGACACTCGCCATCCCGCTCAGCCCCAAGGAGAGGCCTCCGGCTGGCCCGGGCGCCTCCTCCCCTCAGCGGGGAGCCCAACAACTGGTGCCCCGTGTGAGGAACCTCGCTCTTCTCACTGACGGGCCAATCGGTCTACGGGTGAGTGTACCCCCATAAGCTATGGGGCAGTCCTTTTCTAAAAATGACCCTTCCTTAGAATCCCTACGCTTCCTTCTGAAGAGCCGCGGTCTTTCCCTCACCGACTCCCAGGCTCTCAAAACATGGGAAACCCTTATTAAAGCCGCCCCTTGGCTGCCTGAAAGTAATCTCTTTGACTGGGACACCTAGGAGAGTATCGAACAATTAGTTCGCAAAGCCCATGTCAACCCTCCCGAAGCAGCTGCCCCAAATGAATCCCACCAGCCCTCAAAGGAGCCCGCCTCCACCGTCTCAAACACCACTGGAGACCCCCCTGTTAAACCAAAGAGGCTCTATCCCTCGCTAGATCCCTTTGATGCAGCTCCTTGGCCCCCGGATCTCCAACCCAAATCTCGGGCTGAAGGCCCTCCTACGCGCCCCCCTTCTACTAACCCCTTCCTCCAACCATCAGCGCCCACTCCTCCGCCTCCTTATTGCCCCCCCCCCCGGAGCATAGGACAATGTTTTATCCTTATCGCATGCGAGGACGCCTCTTCACTGTCAGCGCTGGATTCAGCTGCCTCCACCTTTTGTAACTCCCTTATACGTCCCTACCCTGACCAATATTGACCAGAGCAGGTAGGGACAGCTCTACGCCCCTATTCAGCATGAAGAAGTTACAGAAGATGAGACCTTCCACCTTCAACCACCTTAGAGATTTAAGGGTCAAAATTGTTCAGGGGGGAATGATGAGGGAGCAGGAGGCTGGCTGAGGACAAAGCAAAAGCTGGCGCCTTGCACCCCCCCTTCACCCGCTCCCCTCCATATGTGTAGCATTCCTCAGGCACCCCTGACTGCCATAAAAAGATAAATAGCTAACTTGCAGAAATCACAGTCCTGCAGGGTAGGAGTCTCCCTTGGTTTGCAAATGTCCTTGAGATTTACAACAAAGAAGTTACCTTATCAATAGCCCTAATGTCACCCTACCCTCCATGAAAAACTGAAGGAGGCGGAGGTAGAAGGAAAGGTAAATAAAGTTAAATTTCTTCTAAACCTAAATCTCATTAACAAGGATGTTTGATAGCAGGAATGCAACATTCCACCAGGAGACTCCCAATTGTAACCAGGCCTTCAATATCACTGCCTTAGAAAAATCCCTAACCTCCCTCTCCGAGGTGGTCCTACAAAACAGGAGAGGGCTGGACCTATTGTTCTTGAGAGAGGGAGGGATTATGCGCAGCCCTCAAGGAAGAATGTTGTTTTTATGCGGACCATACAGGGGTTGTTAGGGAAACCATGGATAAACTCAGAGAAAGACTAGCCCAAAGAAAAAAGGATTTTGAATCCCACCAGGGCTGGTTTGAAAATTGGTTTAATCGATCTCCTTGGCTCACCACCTTACTATCCACCATCTTAGGGCTCCTTATTATACTTCTATTAAACCTCTCCATCGGCCCTTGTATCTTAAATAAACTCGTACAGTTTATAAAAGACCGCTTGTCAGTAATCCAGACCATGGTACTGACGCAGCAATATCAACTCCTTAAACAAACCGAGCCCCAGACTGAACAGGACAAATGGATAGAAGATTCTATCCATGATAAAGAAAAAGGGGGGGAATGAAAGACCCTTCCCCCAGTTGTTAACTAATTAACTGCTCTTTTGCCTTCTTGTAACTGCTTGTGCAAGAATACCCCTCCTCCCCTTGCAATGAAAGACCCTTCCCCCAGTTGTTGACCAATTTAACCGCTCTTTTGCCTTTCTGTAACCGCTTGGCTTTTAGGGTGTGACATTTGTCTCCTGTTTGAACAAGATACCTTCTGCTAATAGCCGAGACATAGTCACGTAGGCAGGGGTCCGCATATCATGTAGGCAGGATGCTTCTCTGCTGAGTAATAAGGTCCAACTCCCCCTCCTCACTCCCCCTTCCCGCCTTGCCTTTTTCTTCGCGCGCGGGTCCTCCAAAGCCAATCCACTAACACCAAGTAAATTGTCAGCCAATCAGCTCCGCCCCACCCAAAACTTGTTTGTACCTGACTATAAAAATCCTGCACCACCCCACCCTGGGGTGCTCAGCTAGCAGGAGCTGCTGACCACCCGCAGGCGCCTGCGATACAATAAAGATCATCGGACTCCTGCCCAAGGACCCAACTGACTCCCACTGGGAGGAAAGCTGGCCAGCACTCGTGTTTCGATATCGATGTTCCTGTTCCCCTGTTCGTCTGTCTCGTCTGTCAGTTATCGGTGCTCTGTTTTCTGTTTCGTACAACAACGTTGTTGCTTCGTATTTTGGGCAGCTTGAGAAGGAGTTGACAAACTCGGACTTCTCCCCTGCCACCCTGGGGGACGCCCCAGGGATTAGAGGGGCCCGCTTTTTCGGGGCCCCATTCGTTTGTGGGCCACAGGGGAAACTCGCGGTTCCCCTTGGCCGTTTGAATTTGTACTTTTGGTTCTGTACCGAAATCGCGCAGCGTCTTTCTTTGCCGGCTCGTTAGTTGTTTTGTGTGTCTTTCTCGTTGCCCTTTGTGTTTCCCTTGATTAAGGTTACATTCTGTTTAAGGGGAGGATGTCTGCCCCGTTTGAATCTGAGGACATCGTACATGTCGGGAGGGAATATAAGAGATAGGTATTAAGAGCTAAAACCAGATTCGGTGAGTCAACTAGTAAATTTCCTCCTGACATATTGGATAACAATTATGCAAATAAGCCTTCTTCTAGTGCTTTCTTCTAGTAAACCCAGGTTGCTGGGCCATCCCTAACAAAGGGGACTCTTGCTGTATTTCTCTCCGTTTCTCCTAATAGATGTGGGGGCTTCTCCCTCACTCACTTCCTGTGTTAATGGCTATAACTGGAGCTAACTGGGGTTGGTCTAACTCGAGACAGAGACTATAGGGAATATTCCCAAGCAGCTGCCGAAACTCTGTTTCGGGGAAGTTTCCTGTGTTCTCTGGCCTGACTTGGACTGCCTAACCCCTCCCCCCTGGCTGATGGGAAAGCATGGTGTCTGCTCCTCTGTTGGGCCTTATGAGCTCTAAAACCGGGAATCTTTTCTCTGCCTCCTGGCAGCACTTTGTTTACGTTAACCCAGGAGGCAACCGTCCGGCTCCTTGGTACCCATGGGAACCTGGGGACCTTAAGGAGCTCAAAAAGGCAGTATTAGAGGACGGGCCCAATGCCCCATGGACAGAAACCATCCTCCGAGGTCTGGCCCATGCCCCATGTACAGCAGCTGACTGGCGGTCGCTAGCTAGGGCCGTTCTTCCAGGGGCCTTATATACAAAGTGGACAGCCCTATACAAGGAGGAATGCCAACAAATTGCAGAGAGAAATGCTCGAGCCAATCCCGCCATCTCTCTCTTATTGGGGCTCGGCATCACTGCCGGGGTAGCCACTGGGTTGGCCGGTTTGGGAACCTCTCTCCATTTTTATAAAACACTCTCCCAACAAATGATTGATGATCTCCAAACAATAGCGGGAACCATTTTAAACCTCCAGGAACAATTGGACTCCTTAGCCACTGTGGTACTCCAAAACCGGCGAGGCTTAGATCTATTAACAGCCGAAAAGGGAGGCATATGTTTGTTTTTACAGGAGGAATGTTGTTTCTTTGCCAACCGGTCGGGTATTGTACGAGACAAAATCAAGAAGCTACAGGAGGACCTAGAGAAGCGCCGCCACGCCCTGATGACCTCCCCCTTCTGGACAAGCTTTAATGGCTTACTTCCCTTTCTCCTCCCCCTCCTGGGGCCCATCCTAACCCTACTTCTCCTGCTGACCTTTGGCCCCTGTATTATCAATAAGATTGCCCAATTCATCCAAAAAAGAGTGGAGGCCATTCAACTCATGAACGTCCATGTTCAATACCAGAGACTGGCCACCCGTGACGACGAGTCCTACGAGGGGCCCCATCAATAGTCTCACGACCTATGGCGGATGGGATTCTTTGCAGGAACAACCCACGCCAGGTCAGGGACCAAACCCCTATACAGGCATGATATTCAATAACGGGTAAGACCGGCGGGGGACGCAGAGCAACCTAAGACAGGGGGTACACCAAAGCAGTGTGATTCCCCAATGACGGGTAAGCCTGAAGGCCCGCCGCCGGCGACCTAAGACAGAAGTCATGCATACAAAAACAAAAGGGGGGGATGTTGGGCCCCAAGAGGTTAAGATGGCGCCGGGTGGCCTTCTCTTCCGGATCGGGAACCCACATGGCTGACCACAAAGGCGCCAAAGTGGCGGTTTCGGTTTCCCATCAGTTTCGTTTCCCGCGAGTCTCCCCCCCCTGCAGGGCGTGTCTCTCCCAACTCCCGCTGACACGGCACATCCCCATTGGCCCCCACTTTGCTGACCTCACTTCCCTTCCCTCACCCCATATAAGCCACTGCCCTGCTCAATAAAGCGAGATCCTGCTTCAACAGACCTCCCGAGCCCGGTGTCTTCTGTGGGTGCGTTCCGGGTTCGCGACACTCGCCATTCCGCTCAGCCCCAAGAAGAGGCCTCCGGCTGGCCCGGGCGCCTCCTCCCCTCGGCGGGGAGCCCAACAGGAGACAAACCATAAGTGACTCTTAATCTCACAAAACAAACTGAGGGTTGCTGAGCGGAGGGGGTTTGGGAGAAGGGGGTGGGATTATGAACATTGGGGAGGGTATGTGCTTTGGTTAGTGCTGTGAAGTGTGTAAACCTGGTGATTCACAGACCTGTACCCCTGGGGACTAAAAATATATGTTTATAAAAAATAAAAAATTAAAAAAAAATTTAAAAATAGTTAACTACAATTGGTATGTTAAAGATATGAAACACTTTTAAGAATATGGATTTTTTTTAGAACAATCACGATTTAAGTTTACAGACAATCTCTATTATCATGGCTGTTTTGACTTTGGTTTGCTTCCTTCTGCCAACTTAACCCTGCCCTTTTTCAAATAAGAAAGATCTTCATATGTGCCTTTAAAAAGGCACACAAAAAAAGAAAACCCAAGTTTACTATTACACTTTTTTAAAAAAGATTTTATTTGAAACAAAGAGAGAGAGAGAACATGAGTAGGAGAAGGGGCAGAGGGACAGGGAGAAGCAGACACCCTGCTAAGCAGGGAGCCTGATGCTGGACTTGATCCCAGGACCCTGAGATCATGAACTGGGCCGAAGGCCAACCCTTAACCAACTGAGCCACCCAGGCACTCCACTATTATACTTTATTTGAATATTCATATATATGTCATAAACTCAGTAAAGGAGAGAGTTCTGATATGCTCACATATCTTAAGATTTTTAAATCAATCTTAGAAGTCTCATTTGTTTGGGGAACAAACAAAACAATAAAGGAAGATATAAACCACATGATACCGTCACAAAGCTAACTATATAGAGAAGACCTTGAAATGTGTATAATGTTAAAATAGTAATAATAATGTGTGTAATAATTTCATAATAGAGAATGCATTAATATAATCTACAGTGTGTAATAACATATTCAAAATATTCTTTATATTTTAATTTAAAATATTTTTTTCTTCTTATGTTGGAAGGACTACTATTTCCTTTGGTCGGTTGGATGTCTTTTCTACAGGCCTGCTCTTCTCTCCTGAAAATTACTGTGAAGAGACTGTTTAGCTTTGGCTTGCTAAAATTGTAATTTCCAAAGCTATTTTTTAGTTGATCCATGCTTATTTAACAGTATGTTGTTTAATTTCAAAATTTATGAGAATTTTCTAATTATATTTTGCCATCATTATTCTGTTTAATTCCATGGTTGAGCTTGCTTTCTGCCCCAACATGGGATATAATTTTAAATTATCGCATTCCACTTGAAACAAGAAGGCTTACATAATCTCGGTAAGCAAGTAGTCTACGTAGTACATCTCCCCACACTTACACCAGTGCTTTGTCCCTGGTTTGCCCTTATAACCAGGAAAATAGGATCCCATACAACAAACTGAAAAAGAGAAGAAAACTCAACCAACAAAATTGTACTGGAGTGTATAGCCACTTAAATAAAACAATAAAATAAATTAAAATCATGTAGATTAGAAAGTAAAATGTAAACATATTTTAAATAAGAGATAACATGATCCTTCATGTAGACAATCATGAGGAATGCATGCATACTTTGCAGGCACACACACAAATTACTTGAACAAACTAAGAATTTCAGTAAGATCACAGGATGAACAATCAATAAATAAATATCAGTTGTATTTCTGTATTTCTCGAGGTCAAGTGTTTTCGACCTGATCAATGAAAAAGTCATGCACAAGATGACAGTTGCAGACAAGATTTCTTTGGACATGTTGCATAAGGGGGGTATTCTTTCAGAGAAGGAAGCTTTCCAGGGATAGCATTATGAGACCATCACGCACAATGGGAGGAGGAGGACTAGGAGAAAGGCAAATTGGAGAGGGGCTTATGTGTGTAGGCAATGTCAGCTAGCACCACAGCAGGGAGTCTTTTGGCCAGAGACCTCTAAAGGGCAGCAGCAACCTCCGGTCCTTCATAGCCTCAGTGTTTGTGTGACCAATGCCTAGCATCTGTGGTGTGCAGTTTTGCAGGGTTTGCAAAGCAGGAAGACTCTTAATGGCTAAAAATGTTTACTTGGGATATATTTAAAACAGGAGGATATATCAAATTTGAGTTTGGTGCCAGCAGCTTTGAGCTAACAGTCCCAGTCTGTTATAAACAACATAGTAAATAATACAAGAGCCAATACACAGGGAGTATCTCTAACCCATTTATATAACATGTATATTAGCCAAAAAAAAAGGAGCAAAAATTTTGGAAAATAATTTCATTCACAATAACATCCAGGAAAATAAAATAAAAACAAATAAATTAATAAAAGAGGTGGAAACCTTTACACTGAAAAGTGGAAATCTTTACAAAAAATATTTCTGAGAAAAGTTAAAGAAGTTAAAATAAATGAAAACTATACCATGTTTATAGATAAGAAAACTCAGTATTGTTTACATAATAGTTAACAATATGACCTACCAAATCAATATAATTTCTCTCAAAACTCCAGCAGGATTTTTGGGAGAAACTGAAAAGCTAAACCTAAAATTCATGTAATAATTCAAAGAACCCACAACAGCCAAAACAACTTTGATAAAGAACAAAGCTGCCAAGCAAACACCACTTGGTTTCAACACTTATTATAAAGCTATAATAATTGAGATATTGTGGTACTAATGTCAAGATCTATAAATTAAAGCAACAGCATAAGATCTAAAAACAGATCCACACATATCAGAACAAGTGATTTTCAACACAGGTGTTGGGGCAGTTCAGTGCGAAAAGTATAGTCTTTGTAACACATGGTGCTGCGTTGGGATATTTACATGTAAATAAACGAATACAGATCCTTACTTAACACACACACAAATTTAACCCAGAATAGATCAGACTTAAATAAAAGAACTATGTTTATAAAATTTCTAGAAGAAAACTGAGCAGAAAATCTTTATGACCTTGGGTAGGCCAAGATTTCTAGATAGGATAATAAAAGTATGATCCATAAGAGAAAAAAAAATGATTAACTGAACTTCTTCAAAACTTAAAGCAGAAGTTTGCTTTCCAAAAAATATTATTAAGAAAATTAATAGATAAGCCCCAGACTATGCAAATATTTGAAATCAAACATCTGAGGAAATATCTGAATCCTGAGTATACAGAAAATAATTCCTACAACTTAATATGACAATGCAATTAAAACAATGAACAAAGATTCAAACACTTAACCAAAAATATGTACAGATAGCAAATAAATATGTAAGACGTTTAACATCCATAGTAATTAACAAATTTAGTGAGATACTATTATGTATCTATTAGATGGACTAAACTAAAAAAAAAAAAATGACCATATGAAGTGATGGCAGAGATTCAAATGAAATAGAATTCTCATATACTGTATGTAGTTAGGAAATATAAATCTGTAGTCACTTTTAAAAACAGTTTAGCACTTTCTTAAAAAGTTAACATACTACTTCCATATAACCTAGCATTTCTGGCAATGGATGTTGACCATGAGAATGTGTTTATCAGATCTCCTCGTACAGGGAATCTAATTAATGGACCACTTATCTGTTCAACTCTGAAACTGATCACTGTTTTTGTTCAAGGTTACATTTTCACGGGCTGTTTCCAGCTAATAACTGATCATGACAGAGTTACCAGCACAAGCCCACCTCTGAGGGATACAGAACTCCTCTGTTAGTAGACTACAGCTTGAGACTCTCTATCTTGTCATTTTTCCTTTTTTCCCTTAAATTGAAGTATTGTTGGCATACAATATTTTACTAGTTCAGGTGTACAACATAGTTATTTGACATTGTGCACATTACATAATGCTCACCAAGATTAAGATAGGTACCAAGCGTTATAAAGTTACTATAGTATCACTCACTGTATTCCCTATGTTGTATTTATATCCCCATAACTTATTTATTTTATAACTGGATATTTGTACCTCCTCCCCTTTTCTACCCAGAACTCAAGATATGTAGTACCACCTAAAATAATCCCTCTTAACTCTTTTTCTTCTCTCCATTTAGGGTCACGCCTGCCTTGTAGTCTGACACCACTCCCAACCTCTTCCAACACTCTTCATTTTCCCTAATAGGTTTGAGGAATTACTTGAATATTTAAGCCTGTCTCAATTTTGTTTTCTCAAAAGGCCTCGGCAAACATGATATTCTTTCTTTTCTTTCTTTTTTTTTAAATTTCATTTATTTATTTTAAAGAGGGAGCTCATGGGAAGAGGAGCAGAGGGAGAGGGAAAGAGAGAGAGAGCATCTCAAACAGACTCTGTGTTGACTGGGGAGTCCAAAAGGGACCTCCATCTCACAACCCTGAGATCATGACCTGAGCCCAAATCAAGAATTAGGTGCTTAATCAACTGAGATTATTTTATTTTCTTATAAAGGCAATGCACATTGAAATTCAACCACATATTTATCCTTTTCCTTACTCTTAATTCTTTCCTAAATCTCTGAGCTGCCATCTGAATCACTTTTTTTTTTCCCTATAAAACAACTGCTAATGTTACACTTTGTCTTCTAAAGAAAAATTCTAACAATTTACATTTGTCTGAAAATATACACATGTACTTCAATCTTTTGTTCATATAGATATATTTATTGTTATGCTTGTCAACACAGCATAGATGTGTTTTTAAATATTCTTGTTTATAACACTCATGGCTGGATGAAACAAATAGTCAAATTTGGTACAAGTTCAATGCTACTTCTCTCAAGAATTAATTCATCTTTCTTCACTTAATTTATTAAAATAGCAACACCTATCCCAAATATATTATGGAGAAATAGTACATGCAGTTCCCACCTTGTTATAGAAGCCAGATTTCATTTGATCATGTTTGTTGGGTGACTACAGATTGAGCAAACCCTAACCAAACATTTTTATTTCCAAAACAGAGAAAACAGAGTTTTATTTTTTTCTTTTGAAAGAATCAGAGTTCAACTTAAAATGGCAAATTTCCTCCACATTTTTCTTCTAGGGTTTTTACAATATTTACTTTTCTCTTCAGTTATAATCTTGACTTTAAAAAAAATTATTGGCAATTTTGTTTGTGAGCATGGTCTTTATTCTTAGAATATGTGTAGTTCACCCACATATTTTAGAGAAAATGTTTTGATATATAGAAATCTGGGTAGATTTTTTTCTTCTATGATTTGAAAGAGTTAATTCTGTTGAAATCTGGATAAAATATTTTCTTCCAGAATTTGAAGGAGGTAATTCTCAGAGCCTCTACGAAGGAGTTGCCATCTTTCTTGATGCTCTTTTGATGCAGATGTGTCTTTTTCCCTTGGTTCCTTTTAAAATTCTATTCTTGTATTGAATTTTCAGAATATCTGCTATGATGTATGTCTCATGACGGATCCTCATGAAGCAAAACTTGAGAGAATGATTCTTGTGCAAGTCACTTACTATGGAAGTATTCTCAAGAGAAGGGGAGTAACTGCATCAAGGTAGGGAATGAAATGCAATGTTAATTTAAAAAATGTATCAGTAGTAATCTACTTTAAATCTAATGCTCAGTAAGCCCAGCAGCATGAATTGCACTACTGAGTTAGATGGATCTAAGGCAAAAATTTAAACCCCAACCTCTTCTATCACTTTGACCTATGTTAATCAGCAAGTGCAATGAGGGTTTCTCCTGGAGGAGAGGGTAATCTCCTGAGTAAGGTGCCTCAGCAATTGTCTGAAGAATTGGGTAGTTTTGAACAGATGGCAACTACAACTCACACTAGTGCGAGGATCTGTGCATGAGCCTGGTTACTGGGATCAAGTTGGGACATACAAGGACAACTACAATGTGCTTAGTTATGATCCTTTTTGTCCAGATTGTGGATTTTGTATTGCCCTTTTAGTTTGTATTTTGGAATTTATCATGAGTTTGAAGATGTTCTTAGCCACTATTTACTTATTTTTTACATTGGTTCTGTTCAATTCTATATCTCTATTGTGTTCCTGGGACTCAATGACATGCTCATTAGAACTTTTCACTATATCTGCAATGTCCCTTATATTATCTTCTATACTTAAAATTATTTTGCCTTTCATATAAGTATGTTATTCAGACCTAGTTCTGTACTGAGTAATTCCATTTGCATGTATTTCTAATCTTCTATTATACCCAAACATTCAGCATTTATGTTTCTGTATTTATGTACCAAAGTTTCTATTTATAGGTTCCATTTTCTATTAAGATTTTTTTGCTTGTCTTTAATTCCTTGAATTAATTAATCATAAATTATTTCAAAAGTCATATGTCATAATTCCATTATCTGGAAATCCTGTGTGTATATTTCTAGTTTTCTTTTTCTTTTTTTTTAAATTTCATCTAGTTTTCTTATATTCACCAGGTTATTTTTGATTTAGTGTAAGACACTGCATTTGGGGGAAAAAAGTACAGATACTTTGAGACTGGATAATATTATCTTACTCCAGGGAAACTTTTCTGTGAGAATCTTGTTTCCAATGATCAATGTAGTGGCACAAGCACCTATAGATAAAATTTAGTCAATTCAGATTAAATTGACAAGACGTGAAGCTGAGTTTCAGTTTCTGTGAGAGCTGTTCTATTTCTCATTCATCATTACTTCTGAAGTACAGTATTTTCAAGAATAGACACAAAACGTCTAGGAAGAATTTAATCTCCAATTTTTGGCCAACTAACTCCATGAATCTGCTTAAATCTCTGTTCAAGTACACTTTCTCTTAGGTACTGCTTATAGAAATGGCAAATTCCTCAAGAAAAACATATTCCAAATGTTGACTCACCCCTCTGAATATCACTTCTCTACCAGATTGGAGCTTAGCCCCACAAATCCTCTTTCTTTGGGTAGTTCTCAATGGCACTTAAAGAGGTGTTTTCATATTATATCTAAGTTTTTCTGGTAAGTGGTAAGATTAGTCTGGAAGTAGTACTTGCTGAAAAGCAGTACTCTATAGTATCATTCTGATATAGCAAGTGTTCCTTAGCTTTGGTAGCCATACAGAACACAACACTCACTTTGAGGGATCACACCATAGCACCTGCAGTGACTCGGACTCCTGGCAGGAAATTACGGGATACCTAAAAGCTATCACATGACTGTCTAGTGGTAATTGCACTATGGTAGCATATTACCCATCAGTAGCATATTGAAATTGGCTCTTGTTTGAACCCTTTGCAACAATAAGGAAGTCAGAAGCAAAACTCTGCATTTCCAAGTTAATATACTTCATTTGCAGTTCTGGCTGACAAGCTAAAGGCCATTTTTATTATTTAAGGAGCATGTTTTATAAAGAACACAAGTTCCATTCTTGGGCATCCCAGAAAAGTATTGATTGTATAATTTTAAATAACAGTGAGTTTTCTTTTATAAAGTATATGAAGTGAAAACAATTATCATACTTCAACTTATACCTAGTAGGAATTTTTAGTTCCAAGGCTGGATAATTTGGTCTAAGATGCACCCACTGAGGATTCTAGAACAGAGAGAACTAATTCTATAGAACCAAAGGGATTGCTGGAAAGATGATGAGTTTCTGTGTATCAAGAATTATCTTAAATAAACAGCACTGCCATATGGGATCCTAAAATCAAAGTAAAATATCTTAAAAAAATTTTTATTAAGTAAATTATTTGATCAAAATTTTTAATTTCACTGAAAGTAATCAATTAAAAAAACAGTTCCATGACTCTTGTTCAATTGGATTCTTCTATTTTTTCAATTCAATTCTCTTCTTCAATTCTGCTGTTTTCAAACAAAACCAACAATTTGCTTAATTAACATTCTAGGCAGAGATATAAATATATGTTAGTGTTTTCTTTTATCTATAAATGTTAAAGTATACTTAGGTAAGCTTAAGTAAAGTACAAAGTACTTAAATACTTTGGGTTCTTGATAAGGACACTTGAAATTAGATTTCTTTAGTTATTCATCATTATATTTTGATGATAGACCAATCTTGACTTGAATCAAAGTTAATATTGAGATATGCTGGTAATCCAAAAAGGTCAAGGTTTGTTTATTTGGTATTAAAATATACTAGTCAGATACACAACATTGAAATATATTTAACACAATTCAACCACATTATTATAAAAAATTTTTTTTGAGATTACATTTATTTATTTGATAGAAAGAGAAAGAGCACAAACAGGGCGAGGGGCACGCAGAGGGAGAGAGAGAAACGCAGACTCCCTGTAGAACAGGGAGACCATGAGGAGCTAGATCCCAGGACCCTGGAATCATGACCTGAGCTGAAGGCAGTTGTTTAACCAACTGTGCCACCCAGGTGCCCCATATTATTGTGACATTTAAGAGAACAATCCTTATAAGCTGAATTAGAATGGTCACTAGAAGTCAAATTCTTGAAAAAAATAATCCATATAACGGCATACACTAAAACTATAGAGAGAAGAAAGTATCAGTCAGCTCAAATATAACAATCAAGCTTGGATTTGACTAAGTTGTGCAATCTCTTTCATTTTTTCATGTTCAAAATAATGCTAGAATTCAACTAATTTTCAAAAATTTACAAAGCATATTGTACTTTTATTTCAATATATATTTAGTTTCCTTATACCCTTAAAATACTGCTTAAAATATAATCAAGTAAAAAGTGCTGTACTTATAAGAATTGCTTATTAAGTGATGCAAGGAACATGAATATTTGCCACTTCTCAGAAAAGGGTAAGATAATTTCGATAAATGCTAAATTAAAGAAACAGAAAAAATGCAAGATGGTAGTAATTGCTTGACACAACATCAGAAGGTAGTTAATATTACTAACTTATGGGTAAACATAAGGAAATTGTTTATTTGGTATATAATATGCCTCATGTATAGAAATTAAGAAAAGTCTGATGAAATAAAGATCTTCCTATCTAATTTTCAACACATGAAAGAGAAATATGGGGGAAAGATAAGATTAGAAGAAATGTATAAGTGCCAATGAGTTGGAATAATATTTTGGATATCCATTTTCATGGAAAAAAGTGAATCCATATTTATATGTCCAAATGCCAGTGATATCTATAACTCCTAAAACAAACTTTAGATTATAACCACCAAGTGAAAAATATAAAGTAAAAACAGCAAAGAAAGCAAAACATCCAAATAATTCATGTGCTATAGTAATTGTCTGGATATCAAAAAGTAGTGGGACATTGATTAGATTTATCAGTTATCAACTGGTACAATTAATGGGAGCTGATGGTGATTTATTCAAGCCTTGAGTTACTGAAGTCAAAATTTACTTAGTATCTTTCTTTGTATCAACAAATACTAACATGCTAAAACTAGGTAGCTCACTTCTATACTCAGCTTTTTTTTTTTTTAACTTGTTCTTGTCCCACCCAAAATGCATTTAACAATACGCACACACACATACACATACAAATTTCCATAAATATACTTTCAAAATTTCATCCCGTCACTTGACAGTTCAGAAACACCCACTGCATATTTCATCCACTGCACATAGAAAGTTTTTTGAAGTTAGATATCATGCTGTGCTTATCACATTAAAAAATATACATGGGCATATATAATGACACATAAAATTATACAGATACATAGATATACTTTTTTCATAGCATAGTAAGAGGGATATTTTAAAATAAAAACATGAACTGTTAGTTCCCTATATGATCAATTCAATTTTGACTCACTTATCTTAGAATAATGTATAAAGTCAAAATGCAGTCCACAGTCTGTTGCCCTCCTGTATTTTATCTTAAAACAGTCCACTTCACTCAGTCTATAGCTGTTCACTCCTTGGCATTACATCTACAATGACCCTCTTTCTGTCCTTTGAACATATTACGAGTTTTTAGAATTGCTTTACCCTCTGTCTTGAATGTTTTCTTTACTCTCTGAATTTGACCTTTATTTTCTTTTCTTTCAAGGAAATAGTCCCTAATCAGACTTCTAGGTCAAGTTGCTCTGCTATTGCATCCTTATACTTCCCTTTTGTCCTAACTATTACATTACATAAAAATAAAAACTTTAATTATTTGTTTAGTGTGTGTATGAGTCACTAACTTCATTAGAACTGAGACCATGACTGTATCTTCCATTTCTATGCTCCCAGGACCACAAACATTGATAGGTTCATTCATATTTAAACTCAATATGTGTTTAATGACTTAATGTGTTTCTTAGCACCTATTGAGCATCAGAGATTTATTGAGTAAATGATAAATATGTAAATAAGGACTCGGACTAAAAAGGCTACTCAATCTTTAAACCTATTATGATAACTGTTGAAATTATAGAACAGAATTATAAAAGCAAAAGGAATTGCTAATCTCATTCTCATTTTAGTTGAAAATTTATTTTCTTCATTTTTGAGGGACATTTTTCCAAGGTGTAGAATCCCAGGGAGACTAATATTTGGAACTTTAAATAACTTAGCCACTTGTCTTCCAAATATCATCTTTTTTGAGAACCTGGCTATTCTTACTATTGTTCCTTGAAATTATTTATTTTTCTCTTTGCTTTCAAGTTTCCTCTATAAATCTACTTTTCAACAATCTTACCATATTCTGTTTGTATTTCACCAAGATTCTGAATCTGAGTTGATATATTTTATCAGTTTTGGAAAAAAATATCCACTATCTTTTTAAATATTTATTTTTGAATTTTTTTTTCCAAGAACCAATGTCTTTAAAATCCTTTCCACATTATTCTCTCCTTTCCCTCTGGGATGCAGTTATATGAATATTAAACATTTTGCACATACCTGTGTGCCTTTATAGCTCCTTTCTATCCTTTTCATTCTTAATTTTCTTCTTGGTACAATGTTTGGCAATTCTCTGCTGATCATTTACCAGTTCTATAATCTTGTCCTCAATGTGTCTTACCTACTTTCAATATCATCTGAGCTCTTAATTTTAGATTTTTTGTTTTGTATTTTAGGATTAAAGTTGGTTAGTAAATTATAATTCTGTAGTGAAACTGTCCAGCTCTTCCCCTATCTTCTGTAACATATTAACTATAGTACTAAATATATTTATTAGCTCACTTAATACCTGGATTACTGTGGATCTTTTTCTATTGTTTTTTTTTCTCTTCTTTTTTCCTATTCTCTTTCTCTATTCCTCTTTTCTTGCCATGCCTAGTTTAATGAATAACAATGTTATGTATTAAAAATTGTGAGGATTTCATATGATAATAAAATCACATTGCTAGCAAAATCACCACAGATAAATATACAAATCTAAAATATTACTACACATTATATTTATTTTGCAAGCACATATTTATGAATATATGTATAAAATACTTGGGGTAAAATGTTTGGATAATATTAGAGAAAGAAGCAGATACCTAGATTGGAGGAGTAGCCAAAAAAAGACTTTAAATTTATCCTTAAAATAGGAATATTTCCAAAGAGATTATATTAATTTCTTTTATAAATACATTCATTTTAAATATATAAAAACATTTTGCAAACAACATTATTACATTGTTCTTATAGTTGAATAGAAGCAAAAGGATTAATTTTCTTATTCTCAAAACAACATAGGTTACTACAGTGGAGTTAAATCTTTTGAGAGTTTGTTTCAAGCTAAGAGTTTAATTTCCACTTTTCCAAAAAGAAAGTAAACAAATTTTTAAGGTCCATTTGTAGTCCGTGTAAGAATTTTAAAGGATCTTGTAGGAGTTTCTATAGCTATATTAAAATTTAAAACATGAAATAATTTCCCAAATAAGTGTTAAAATGTCCATACCTTTATAATGATTGCAGGATTGTTAACTTCACAAGTTATTATTAATTCTTCATTTGTTGTTGAGCAAACTGAAGAACAGAGAATTTAAGGGCTTTCTTCTATGTGAATAATTCACAAATTGCTCCTTTATTCCTCCTGTGTCTATTCAACCCCTTCCCCCCATGCAAGAAGCCCCATGCATATAAGATTTGGGCAGTTATTTAATACAGGAAATAAGAGATATGGGTAGAAAAATTAATATTTGAATTTTTACTCTCAAATCCTGCTTAATGTCTCTTAAATTCCACATTAACAGGTTTCCAAATTCAGGATCTTTACCTACGTTGTGCCTTCTCCATAAAAAAATTTTCTCTTTATTCTGAAAGCCTGACTTGTTCCTAAATTTCAAATGTCAACTTAGATGTCATTTCACAAGAAAATACTTCACGAATCACTTATTTATTAAGTGTTTCTCAACACTTAGCTATTGCTTTGCCCCTTCACAACAATATAAAATGTATATAATATATAAACTTATACCCTACACGTATATGGGTACCACATACTTGGTCATTATTTGTCTTCAAATTACACCAAAAGTGTCATATATGAATACATATCTTGACCAATTTCATCACTTTATTCTCAGCACCTATAGAGAAGGAATGTTCGCTCCAGATTGAAAAGCTCCTTCTGGGGATTCCTCTAATCATGTGAATGAGCTTTTCTGTAGGAAAACTTACATTTATTTATGTATGATAGAAAGCTTATCCCAAATGTCCTACTTTTTTTTAGCTGTCACTATGTTTGCCAACAAGCTCTGTTTGCACTGACAACAGAACATTGAAAAAAGGAATACCACTTACAGATCTCAGCAATTCTTCCTAAGCAATTGCCAGTGCCACTCAAAGGGAGTCAGGAGTTCAAGACTTAATGCTCTGATAAAGCCACACATCCCAAAGTGAGTCATTTACAGTGATACCGCATCATCAGTAAAGTGAATCCAGATATCCTGTACATTATG
The DNA here is from genome assembly GCF_009829155.1 of Mustela erminea. Taxonomy (NCBI): domain Eukaryota; kingdom Metazoa; phylum Chordata; class Mammalia; order Carnivora; family Mustelidae; genus Mustela; species Mustela erminea. The sequence goes on along the minus strand of NC_045628.1, from coordinate 41,899,348 downwards.
GTGAATAGTTTCAAATCTCATCTCCCTACAGCGTTCCCAGTGAAATGAAGCTGAATAAAACAAATCCAGATTTTTCACATTTACTGTTATTAAAGAAAGGAACAAAGTAGCGCCAAGGGGAATGAAAAGAATAACGCTATGGCTATTCAGTTGTGAAGAAAGTAAATTAATAAAACTAACCTCATTTCTTCTGTACATGCTTTCAGTAGATGCCCCTGGAGAACAATTCCCTTTATGGAATAGAATAAGGATAGGGATCAGACTATGCAGCTTTGTAACTTGGTAGTTTTTAGTAATATTTGCACTTGATGTGTCACAAGGAACTAATATGTCACCCTGTTTGCCACATGATGCTTTGATATCTTTTCCTAAGAGCTACTCCTTTTCATAAAGTCTACTAGAAACTTTAGTAAATATTATACCCTCGTTAAATACACCATACAAAGCTATTATCAGGGGGAGGAAAAAAAACAATCCTGTGAATATATAATTCCTTCAACCTTTAAAACATATATGGCACTCTGGGCTTGTGTGAAATATTTAATCCGTTTTTCTTCCTCTTGCTTGGCAAAAATTAATGCGGTGTGCTAGAAAAGCCTTTATCCACTATGACAAACTGAACAACCTCCAGGCTGTTCATCTGCCATGAGGAAGATTTTTCATTTCAATGGCTAGCTGAGTGATGTATGTGAAGATATTTTCCAACCTGTCTAGCTCACTGTCTCTTTGCTTTAGCGGATTCCATTTAAGAATTAGTCCAGCATCATTAAATAGCATGCAATATAAGGATACATTTCTCCCAACAGATAGGTTAGATGATAGAAAAATATGCATACAGACATATTTCCATTTTTCTAAGAATGAAGCCCAGCACTCCAAAATATATTTTTGTCAGAATTCTAATCTACCAATAATTTTAGAGCTAGTTCCTGGTGACAGAGAGTTTTTCCAAAACATCATGTTTCTAATAAGGCATCCTTTTAGATTAAAAGACTCAAAAGAATATAAATAAAATCCATCTATATCTGGTATTGGTCAACTTTTTTTTGTGAAATAAAGAGATTGTAAATTCAATTTATCTGTTTATGTAGTTCTACAATCTACTCTTTTGATAAATAAATCAATGAAATAATTTTGTCAGTATATGCCAGATATACTTCATGAAGTTTTTCATGTTCATTTTCTTTAAACAAGAAACTTTCTAAGTCGCTATCACATGGAAAATACTCCACTTTCAAAGTAAATTAAGAGAATCCCACAGAATTACCAATTAAAATAAAAGATGTGGATTACAAATTAGTGAAACAAAAGAATCTCACTACCTAGCAGACTGGTATGGAGACTATTCAGAAATTACGGAGCAAAATACTCTTTCTTTTCTTATCCTTGATCACTGTATAATTAAAGACAATCTTCCAACTTTCAAGTATTGCATTCTAAAGAAATGATTAGCAAAGTTGGCAGGAAAATGTTGACTCCTGGGATTCAGTCCCCAAAATATTAAATTTCTGAGGGTTTAGGGGGGGCTTGAAATCTGAATTTTAAGCAGGATCTCAAGTTGGTTTTTAAGTCAATAGTCTAGCAAAAATATCCAGACCATAGTTGGAGAACCATTAATCTAAAGCATAATAAAAGCAAGTGGAGCATTCTGAAAGTTCACGCACAATTTTCATGCAGGTAGTCACTGTGACAGAAACACTTATTTATTAAAAGTTAGCAGCACAGGGGCACCTGGATGGCTCAGTTGATTGAACATCTGAGTCTTTATTTAGGCTCAGGACATGATCTTAGGGCCATGAGATTGAGCCCTTCCATGGTTTCCCTGTTCAGCAGGGAATCTGTAGGGATTCTCTCTCTCCCTGTCCTTCCACCCCTTCCCCACAAATGTACGCTCTCTCATTCTCTCTCTCTTTCTAAAACAAATCTTTAAAAGTTAACAAAATGTTTAAGCATGACAACAATAAAATTGCATAGTGCCTGACACATAGATGACTCTCAATAAATGTCTGCTAAATGGTCAATTAATTTAAAAAATGAATAATATGTCTTTTAATGAGACATCACTGAATCAGAATAAACAAACTGTGTACATAATTACAATACATACTATATAAAATATAATATATGGTGTCAAGACTGTGTTTACAAAACACAGAACAAATAATGCTGCCCTTGATAGAAGCTTGTGGAAGCTAAGGACTTTCCACATTGTAGAGTCATCTCTCCCACAACTGTCTAAATAATGCCCAAACAGATGCATTCTCTTCCTTCCGAGAGTCTCATTCCCTCCCAGAGAAATGGAAATTAAGATTCATAAACAATAATTTCCTTTTCTTAACTCAACATATGGACTAAAGTATATGCTGCTGTTTTATCAACTTCTGTAATGAATTTTAATCAACACAAATTGGATTTAAGCCAGTATTTTATTTTTTTATTTTTTTTTTGTATTTTTTTATAAACATATATTTTTATCCCCAGGGGTACAGGTCTGTGAATCTCCAGGTTTACACACTTCACAGCACTCACCAAAGCACCTACCCTCCCCAATGTCCATAACCCCACCCCCCTTCTCCCAATCCCCCTCCCCCCAGCAACCCTCAGTTTGTTTTGTGAGATTAAGAGTCACTTATGGTTTGTCTCCCAGTATTTTAAAAGTCAAGCCTGTGTGCTTGTCCCTGTAAATGCATCCTGAAGTCTTTTAGTAACCACAGATAAAGATGACTGACTAGTTCCCAATTTTCTTGTTGAATTATTGAGTTGCAGTTATTGCAATCATAGCAAAATGATTACAAATAAGTTTCAAATCACATCTTGAAACTTTTTCTTCTCAAAATAAATACTTGAATATTATCATCACATGACATCTTCTTAACCATACTTTAGTTTTTAAGAAATAATGATCAATCATTTCTTAGCAAATGTTTAAATTACAGTTTAATAATGAATACTAATTCATTTCATCAAAAAATGTTAATTTTAACAGCCAACTAAATATACTATAAAACTAGAAAGCTATGATTCTAATTCCATATGTATGTAATATGTATCATGATAACCTCACATTAAGATTACAAATTATTCACTCATTAATTCACTCAGATTTTATATAAACTAAGAGCTTTACAATTTAACTGAAAAACACTCTCAAAAATATTTAGCAAGAATCAACAACATGGTCTGAGGTGTATATATATATATATATATATATATATACACAATTTTAAAATATCCACATTATACAATGGGATTAAAGCAAAATGTCTTACAGTGATATGATCCAATTTTTAATTTTTATTTTGAAATTCCCAATAAAAATGAGTAGCTCTATTGTCACCATGAAAAGATGGTACAGACCCCCTCTTAATTAATAGGTCAGATATCAATACTAATAACAGGGGCACACACCAAAAAGCTATGAAAAATTTATCACTCATATCATGGGACTTTCTGAGAAGGGGGACAGTGCCTAAGGGGATCCAGAATTGGCTGGAGTCAGGTAAGAAAATGAAAACACAAGTGGCTATGGATGGGAGTGGGGTAAGAGTTCCTAAGTATACAGAAGTTTTCATGGATTGAACATCCCACAGATTGTCAAAGGCAAAGAGGGGGGCAAGCTTTCTTTTGAGATTGCCTAGATGTGAGCCAAGAGAGGAAAAAGGAAGTCTGACACTTGAAAGGTGTTATCAATCAAACATAAAAAAGTCAAGACAGACTATTACACCAAGTTTTTGATCTCCATTAGAGTTACTTTGAATAATTCTTGTCCATCTCCAGTCTACCATGGGTACTTAAATTCAAGTTTTCATTAAATATTCACCTTCCAACTCCCTTCTACGTTTTAGGCATTCTTTAAAGTTATGAAACAAGACTTACCTGCCTTGTGGACTTTATACGTAGTGAGGTCTTGGACAATAATTAAACAGATATGACAGTATCTGATTGTTACGTCTTATAGGTAAAATAAATTTGGGCACTATGATAGAGAGTACTTATGGCCTGCATCAGAGGGTACAGACAGAGAAGCCTTCACAAGACAGACTTCTGAAGTAAGACCTGAATAATAAGAGCTAGTCAACCATGGAAGTGTCTGGGGAAAGAGCAGTTCATCCAGAGGCAAAAACTTACAAAGACAAAGATCTTGAAGTGGAACAAACATTGCATGTTTAAAAAAAAAAAAAAAAAAAAAAAAGCCAGTATTGCTAGAAGGCAGAGAAATAGAAAGATACAAAGAGAGTAATAGAGGAAGTTGGAGAGAAAGAAGGCACTTCTTTCTTGAAAACTGAAATTAGAGGGACTTTTATTCAAAGGCTATTGGGAAGCTATAGAAATTTGTAAGCAGGGAAGTCAATGGTCTGATGTATTTGTTATTTAATTAATATTATGTCACATTGTTTATAATCTAGAGAGTAGAGAGGACAAAACTCCAAGTGAATGATCAGTTCTGGAGGTTTTTAAGGTGGTCCAGAAAAAACTTATGGCCCTTCTCAAGGTTGCTCATAGTTGTTGTAGAGCAAGATGAGAACTTTGGAGTATATGTTTAAATAAATAGTACTGGTTGAGAGAGATAAGATAAAGTAATGAAGAGTGACTTTGGTTTTATCTGGTTGGTTGGTTGGTTCATTTGTTGGTTAGGTTGGGACCTGATTTGTGGATGTAATGATCATGACATTGACTGAATGGAAGGAGAGGTGAGTCAATGTGTGAGAATCAAGAATTATTCTTTGTGACTAATAATTGTATGACAACTATTAGAAATTCAAAAAGAATTAAAGCATACAGTGGTTTGTAAGATTCTCCAAAGCTTGCCTTCATCATTTACCAAGTAATAATAAATCAGTTACTATGTGGTAAGTATAAATAACTTATGGTTAAGTGGCTTTCAGATCACTATTTTTTCCTGTGAACTTCAACTCTCATTAGTAATTATCATACATTACTTAGATAATATAATAGCCAACAATTAAAAATATAGCTACTATGTTAATCACTGTCATATGTGTTATGAAGAATATAAGACATAATAATAAACAACCCTATGATATATTAGAGTGTTGACTTCAATCCATATTAGGATACTATCCTTTTCCAAAGTCATTTTGAAGTGCTCTGCCCCAGTTTCAGTTTTATTTGAAGACATGCACTATTAATGCTGTCTTGCAGTAACTGCTTTGGATCACAATGGATCCTCCAAGATTTATGTTGCACCTTTAGCTATAAAATCCTGACAACATCTATTTTTCTGGAAAGTTTTTATATTATCATGTTTAGCCTCAATCCAGAGTTATTCCTTTTAATGTGAAAAAAGTTATAAACTGGCAACAGCTACTCACTCAGTTCCTACGGTGCATAACATTCTATATTGCTCGAAAAGATTTTTATCTTTATTTATTCACCTTTCTTTTCTTTTCTACTATAAAAGTCTCAAACCATTACAAAAAAAAAAAAAAAAAAGAAGGAAAAAAAGAGAAAGGGGCAGGCATTTTAAGAATGTCTTATGTAATCACTGTAATTTATTTCACTATAGAAATTCCCTGTATGTGGATTACATTAAGTGGTATATATACTCCAACACATACACTTGTTATCTCTTTCTTTTCTCTTTTCTCTTTCTCTATCTTTTCTTTCTTTCTTATAACAACTCTCCATAAAAATAATTCAAAACAATGAATCAACCATAAAAAAATATCCTACACTTGTTACGAGGGAGGGCAAAACCTAACTTAAATTCACAATGCATATAGATTGTGAAAAATAATACAAGATTATTATCCTTCACTTATTTCAAGGTAAGCATTTCAGGGTAACAAAATGATTTTGGAGGGTGAAATATTTTTCACACATAACAGGTTGATAAAACTCATATAGGAAGAATGAAAGAATATAATGTGAAATTTCACAAAAACTTGAAGCCAAATTTTCAAAAGCATTTAAAAAAAAAAAAGCAAAGAATAAAAACAATCCCCAAATGTTACTTTAACTCTGATACTAGGATCATCCACTTTAATCAATTACATGGGTAGGATGAATAATATTAATAATGATGCTTCAATTTGTCATGCTACTAATGGTAGTGGGTGGTTATCACAAAGTAAAAATAAGAAAACCAATTCTTCCAAAATCTTATTTGTTCTTTTCAATAAAAATACTGTAAATGAGGATTTTAGTTGTGTCAAGTAGTTTATAATCTGTGATCATTTGTTCTTAAACATGATATTTAAGGCATTGATGCGGCATGCAAATGTGTTTCTGTGTGTGAATATGTACATAAATGTATATATGGAGGATTTACAGTGTGTATCTTTCACTCTGTGGATTGCATTATATTAAGGGAATGACACAAGGAGAGACGTATTAAGAATATTTTTCCAGAACCACCCAGACCCTGTGCCTGAATGGCTTAGAAATGAGAGTCAGTACATTTTGGAAAGCATACTAATCCTGTTATTTAGAATAAAGAAAGATTGCTTCCTATTGGTTGGTATTTCAGAAGGCTATGTTTAAAATGTAAAATGTGAGCCAAGAGTTGGAGGATTAGTAGGATTTCAACAAGCTTGTATAATAATTTAAGTTAATAACAGAGACATATCAGAGTCATGAAGGAGGATGTGAAAAGATGCCAAAAATCTAAGTTATTGGTATGTGAATATAAATTCTGAGGAAAAACACTCTGGAAATGGATGGATTTTTGTTTGTTTTATGATGCCATGCTAAAAAGCTGAATATAACTTAGTTCCTTTTATATAATCACAATTATGAAAAGAACAATAGACTTAAACAGCAGCTATGGTTGTATATGAGTCTTAGAATTGGTGTCTCCTATCTTTCCTTTCGGTTTTGTTTAGCTCCAAAATTTCTGTTAATGCTTGCACTTATAATCAACCAAGCTCTAAGGAGATTCCAGAAAGTGAACTCTTGATTAAAATTCTACAGTAAGAATTCTTTGATGGCTTCTGCCAGTTTTCCCAGGATCCTATCTGCAGGCTCCCGGAAGAGTGGGGTTTAAAATAGACAGTGCAGCCCTGATAGCTACAAAATTTTGGCAAGACTTTCCATTAATTATAATTTGAGTTTCCCCTTGCCTATTTAAAGGAATAATTGTAGCAGTTTACCAAAGAATTCCTTGGAATCCTGTCAACCCTGGGAGAAGCCCATATCGTGGCCCTCCTTTGAGGGAAGATATGGGCCATTCCAGGTAGTGTGGAAGGATTTAACATAACCTATGAGGATAATCTTTTTTCCCTAGCATTTCGGTTTTTTCCCCAGTATGTCATCAATGTCTGGGACAGAGTCTTGATGATGGACCCCTAAGAAGATACAAAAGGGAAGGTTTGGCCATTGTTTTAGGTTTCTGGTCTTAGAGCTACTGCAACTAAAAGGCCACTAGCTTGGTAGACTTCTGGTTATGCTCTTCCAGTCTCTTCAGAGTAGAAAGGTAATTCAGATAGAGGATTAGCAGAGTCACCACTCAGGTAAAAGAACAGTAGAGTGGTACAGTAGTGATAGCACAGTCTTAGAGAGGTTTTGTTTTAGGTTCCGTAACTTGTGTCTTTACTTTTTCATTAACGTTTTGCAATGAATTTTTCAATGAAGCTATTTTGGAATCTTGAAAACTTGAAAAGCCTTCTGCGTGCCTGTTTAAACAGGTATCCCATGTAGTTTGATTTGAGAGGCCTTGCTTTCAAGTGCAGTTCTTAAATGAACTATCATAGGAAATTGGAACATTTCCCATAATGACCATTGTATTCTACACTGCCTTAGTAAAATTTTGCCTTTTTTAAAAAAAGATATCTATAGCTACCAGACCACAGTTTTTAGAGATAAAATAAGTAGGTATGTGGAAGATGACATGCTCCATGCTTTGAAACTTGAGGATCCCATTCATTTAGCTAAGTTTTAAGTTTCTCAGAGCTAAATTAATACCCCAAAAGGGGTGTCCTGCTGGGTTGGGAATTTTTTGGTGTTTCACAGTATATCTCATTGCACAGAAATTTTCTTGAGGTTGGCAGGTGACCTAGTGTCAATCTAATATATTCCATGACCAACCTGTCCTGGCTCAGGCGTCTTCAAGTCAGGTGGTGAGGAATCTAACAGCTTTTAAGGGCTTGACACCCCGCCTGTCCACCAGTTTTGCAGCTTGGCTTCTGAGATGCCCACTGACAAGAGATTATTCCTTTCACAAGATTTCTTTATAATGGTGGGCGCCCTAATGGCCTTTATAATACGACTTGTGCCTACTTAGATTTTGATGTGCCGTTCGTCAAAACAGTCCACCATCACCCCCAAGTTCCCCAAGTGATTTTTACAGTGGACTTACCTCAAGATTTTTGTGAGTTCCTCCACAGCTGCCTTTCTTGCTGTCTTTTAGACCAGTATTTTCCCCTTTGGAAAGAATCTTCTCTTTCAAGCGGACTGTAAGCTTTCTGGGGGCCGGTACACAGCTTCTGAGTCCGGTTAGGTCTTCCCGAAGCCACTTAACCATGGACATGAGCTTGGCCACAAACCAAATGCTGTGTGTGCCCCGCCACGCCTCATTGAAGTATGTGGATGCTCACACCTCACTTTTTACCCCCGGAAGGATTAAAAGAAACAAACTCGAAGAGCTCAGAACACGAAACCTGCGAGCTCCGTCCGAGAAAACTTACCGATCTCGGCGAGCCAGAAGAACGAACGGCAACAGCTCAGACGGAAGCTCTGCCTCGTGAGGGGCAGTCCTGGAATTCCCGGCTGCTGCCTGGGGTCCCACGTCCTTGCCAAGACTGTCAGCATGTCAAAACTGAAACTATTTAGCGACGAGTTCAACGCTCTTTATTCAAGGTAAAACGGGGCACAACCCGGAGGGCAGGGCCTCCCCCAACAGCGCAGGCTGCGCCTGAGGGAATTTGGCGGGAGTTTCATACCCCGGAAGTGGCCGCGGTGGGAACAGCGCCTGACTGGCTGGGAGCTTCCGTCTCTGACCTTATTTAGAAAGATCAAGGAACAAGGAAGTAGGTATGGACGCCAGAGTTAGCCTAGCTTTGGGGAGCCGGCCGACTGGATGTACTAAGTTCCTGGGCAAGCAGCTTTTACCGGAACATAAAAGTTCAGTTTGCTGACTTGTCAGAGACAGCAAAGGAGAGGCTCCCTCTTGGGTCTAGAAATTTTATTCCAGTGGGACAAATGCAGTTGGTCTGCACATACAGCCTGAAGTTCTGACTCTTCTGTGCCAAAGTCTGCATGCTTTCAAAGTCTTAAAGGACTGTTCAAAGCAGAGAAAAAAAAAATTTTTTTGCAAATAAATTTTAAAAATTTTAAAAATATTAAATACAGTCATATGAATTGGTTTTGTTTCAATGAATTGTCAGTTTGGGAAAGGACATTTGATCAGTATCTTGATTCATGTATAAGAGATAGTTTATAAAAACAATTGTAATGAATATGATTCCTATATCAGAGAAACTTTTAAATGTGAATAATTAAAATTTAGTGTTACCATTTTATGCTATATGATATATATTTTATAAATATTATTTATTAATATAGTGGCATTAATCTATGATAAAAATAATCATTTTTCCAATAATCATTTTTCCAAATGGAAAGTGCTTTACAGTATTCCTAGCCTCTAATTCTTCATTAGCTTTTTTAAATATACATTTCAAAAATTGAGAATTATATAATACATATGACATTCACATGCATGAGTATGGAAATTTAGTTAACCAAAATATTTATTCCTCTCTCCATATATTTCTGTGAAGACCTCTTTTGATTGTTTTGCACTTAAATTATTATAAAAATTTTTGGTCATCATTGTACAAATACTATGTCCACTATATTAAAAATAAACTTTTTTTTTAGGTAAAGTGCTTATTCTGTTGCAAAAGTGAAATTTTAATGATTAAATTCATGACATTTAACTTATAAAAACTAGAAGACTTACACCCATCAAGAATTTTTAAAATATGTGGAAACTGATCATCAGAGGAAAGCTTATAAATGTGTCCAGGAATACCAAGAAATAGTAATTAATCCAATAATTTATTCAGCTACTATGACCCAGTTGATATGTCAGATGCTGTAAGTTTGTATAATATCTAACTCTAATAAAATATCAATACCTTGATTCTCCAGACTACAGAGGATCAGTGTTTAACACTGTTGTCAAGTATTAGAGAGCTGATAAATGGATGTATTAACAATAGAAAACAAATGTCCACCAAAGCTGGAGATGTTTTACTTTTATGTTGTGCTACCTTTCCAGTTTGCTGTGAGTACAATATGCATGTTCTGGTTTTATTTCATGTAGTCTCTGCATTCAGAAATGCAGTGCTTAGATTACTGAGGATTTTCTTGACTCTTCTGACCTATAGGCTACTGTACTCTGATTTTGGAAAAGATGTAAATTATATTCTATAGTTTGGAGAATAGAAGACTGGCATGATGTGGTTCTTCTTTTTACAAACATTGAATATTTTTTGCACTAATTTGTCTAACATTAAAGTTTACATTTTCACGTTGTTTTCCACAGAACAGTGTTCCTCAGAAACTCTTTTTATGTTGATGTCATAAAAAGATATTAGAGAAATACAAGTGTTGAATACTAATAAGCATGCCAGATTTCTAACACTAACACTCCTGTGTCTGGACCCATTATACATGCACAAACATAAGCAGAGCATTCCACGGTCTTGTTTTTGTGTTTCATAAACATGTTCTAGATAAAAGGAAAAATAAAAGGCATCATTTTTTTTTCTTTTTAAATTATTACTATTTATTTTATTATTATTATTTTTTTAGTGTTCCAGACTCATTGTTTATGTACCACACCCAGTGCTCCATGCAATATGTGCTCTCCTTAATACCTACCACTAGGCTCACCCATTCCCCCACACCCCTCCCATCTAAAACCCTCAGTTTGTTTCTCAAAGTCCACAGTCTCAACTGTTTGATTTACTGGAGAAAAAAAATAATGAATTCAAAAACGAAAATCAAGGGAAGGAGGAAGTGGGTTACAAGGAAAAGAGAAGGAAATTTAATTTACAAAATATTAATGTCATAAAATAGTTACAATCTTTTTTTTTAAGGGGGTTATTTATTTATTTGAGAGGGAGAGTGCATAAGCAGGGGAAATGGGCAGAGAGAAGTAGGCTCCCCACTGAGCAGGGAGCCCAATAAAAGTAATAACATTGTAACTACACAAGAAGTCAAGACAAATATTAACACTAAGATATATGATTTTCTACTTGTTAACCTGTAAGATGTAGAAGTTAGTAGCTAACTTAGTGTCAACAATGATACACTTGAATGGATGGTTTCATTCAGTGTTGTTGAGAGTGTAAGATTAAAATTTCTAGAAAGCCGACTGGCAATGTGCATTGCAAGCCTTCCAATTGTTCAAAAATCTCGATGCAAAAACTTCACCTATAAGTTAAGTTCCTATATAATATTCAGAAGTATGCACTAATATGGATATCTATGTGGGTTCATTTAAAATACCCTGTAATTCATCCAGAAATTGAAACACCCTAAATTTTAAACAGTCATAGACTGATTAGATTGTCATCTTGACAAAGACAGAAATCCTACAGCATTAGTAAAGCATATTTCAGAAATATTCTAATGTCATAAATTACTCACTTTATTTTATTAAATGAAAATATGTTGGGTAGGAAATTATATATAAGGTATTATTCTAATTTTTAAAATCTAAAATGTATATGCGCTGAAATATTAGAAAACTTACTACTAAATTTGTAAATGTTGGAAACAGAGGTAACAAATTTTGTGCATGTTCTCAACAGAAATACATTCGCTTTATGATCAGAAGAAAACCATAAATACTGTTTGAAAAATAAAGTAAAATGAGTTGAAGTCGAATTAGGTAAACAAACCACTGGCATCATAAGGCATTTCCTTCTCCAGCTGCTCTTCTGGCTCGTCAGCCCATTTGAAGCAGTGAGAAGCCATTGAGCAGGTGGCTGCTCATTTTATTTTGATATGGAAGATTAACCTCAGAATTATTTCTGCATTTACTAGAAAACAGTGAGTCATGACAATTGTGAAAACTATCTCCACTGATATGCAATCAAATTCTTTTATATCAAAGCTTACTCTCACATGGGATGAGTGGTAGAAAAGGATCTAAATTACTCAGAATATCTAAATTATTATTTTTAACGTTCAATGCTAGCTGCTTGTGTGTACAAAAAGAAAATGGAAGAGCAATCATTAATTATACCATAATATTATTAGTTTTATTTTTTAAAACGTGAAAGTGAATTGTAACTAGTAATCAGGTGTTGAGGCAGATCAAGAATTTCTCTGTAGCCCAAGAGAGTGGATATTTATCAGTTATTTTTTTTAATTAATCTAAAATAAGTCTGTCCATATGTGCATATTCTTTTCTCTTCTCAATAGTGGCTCTGCTATATTCCCCCCAGATTCTTTTCGTTAATTAAATATCAACACATTTTAGATCAATATTAGTACTGGGGCTATTTTGACCTTGTGTTTGAAAAAGGCTTCTATTCCAGGGATGAGACATGTTAGATAAATTTAGAAGAAAAAAATAATTGACATTTAGTTTGCATTGTTTGGTAGGTTCAAAGAATTAGCCTTTGTGAATTTGGCCAGAGCATTAATATTACCACACTATAATCAGCATTTGTCAGCTTGCATCAAGAGTATCATCCACTTCGGGGCACCTGGGTGGCTCAGTGGGTTAAAGCCTCTGCCTTTAGCTCAGGTCATGATCCCAGGGTCCTGGGATCGAGCCCCGCATCGAGCCGCACATGGGGCTCTCTGCTCAGCGGGGAGCCTGCTTCCTCCTCTCTCTCTCTGCCTGCATCTCTGCCTACTTGTGATCTCTGTCTGTCAAATAAATAAATAAAATATTAAAAAAAAAAAAAGAGTATCGTTCACTTCTATAGAACTATCTTTGGTGCTTTGAGACTATGTAATGAGAAACCAATTGATAATAATGAAAGGTAGATTGTAGTTAAAATAACTATACAACATTTAAGAAATTGCTAACAACACACATTTATCTTTAGAACAAAACAAATACCTGTTAAATTATCTCAAACAAATTTCCCATAGACATAATACATGCAGATTACAAATTAAGTTATGCTGGAAACTACCATAATTCTTCAATCTTTTAAACCATAAATTGCATTTAATATTTGAAAGAATATTATGATTTCATCTTCATTAATAGGGACATTCTATTCTGTTATGCTTATTATAAATGATGTTTGATGTGTTGGCAAACTATTAAAACCCAAAATGATTAAAAAAAAAAAAAAAAAACCCAGAGTGATAGTAATTCAATCACCTGATTCTGGGATGAAGTACTTAACATATTAAAAACATAACTTACAATAGTAAATTTTTATGTGTCAACTTAGCTAAACTCTGGTGCCCAGTTGTTTGGTCAAACACTAGTCCAGATGTTGCTGGGAAGACTATCTGTTTACAGTTGACTTTAATTAAAGATTACTCTTTATAATTATAATGAGGGGGCCTTATCCAATCAGTTGGAGGTCTTCAAAGACTCACATTTCTTGAAGAAGCTATTCTGTCTCGAGACTGCAGCATGGAATGAGTTTCCAGCATGCTGGCCTGTCCTGCAGATTTTGGAGACAAGACTGCAATGTCAAGTCTTAATGAACTTTCAGCCTGCTGGCTTGCACTGTGGATTTTGTGTTTGCCAGCCCTTAAAATCACATAAGCCAATTCCCTAAGAAACAAACAAACAAACAAACAAACAGACAGACAAAAAATAACTCTCCCTCCTTCTCTCTCCATCTGATGCTTCTGCTTCCCTGGAGAACCCTAACTCTTCACCAGGGAGAGTTCACTGTGTCATAAACTGATATTATAAACTTTTCCCGAAATGATAGTACACATTTACCCCTTGAACAACAGTATATTGGAGTCTATGCTGTTCCTCAATCTCACCGATCCCTGCTACCCTGCTACTGTTATCTTAAATATAGTGTCAGATTGTTGAATGTGAAATGGTTTCACTTTACTTGGCAAGAAACAAATGCATGATGCATTTGTTTCTTGCCAAGAAAAATCAGATAGGCAAAGATTATCATGCTATGAAAAAAATAATAAGGGAAAAGGAAGTTAAATCATTCATTTATTATTGTATTCAGGTCAAATATTTCTTTGGCATTTAATCAATGGAATAGTATTAACCAGTTAGGAATCTTACGAACTCATGGCTTACCCATGGTATTGCTGAGATTTAGAGCCAAGTCATACCACTGATGCTGGAGTACGCTGACAGTGGTACTGGCTGTCTCTTCTAGATGGCAGAGGTTGAAAGAGCTGGGAGGCCAGATTAGTAGTAATATTTGGTAATATTGGTATGGTAAGGAAGACAGAAGCTTCAATATTTTACTTATCGTGGCCCACAAAAGTAAAATTTTGACATAGAATGTTCAGGTTTGAGAGAAAAATGATACATTCAGAAATAGAATATGTGTCTGTGCATGCATGTGTGTGTTTGTGTGTGTGTTAAAGAGCCTAGAAGAAGTGGGAATGAAGGACAACAGATCAACAGAAAGGTCAGGAGCAGAGACAAAGATTTGGGAGCATATCTTCTTGGGAGTAAATAGTTGAAGTCAAGAAATTGACAAAAAGGAGGGTGTAGAAAGAAAAGACAATGAAGAAAAGAATATAGTGTCAGAAAAACAGAGAGAGGAAAATGTTTCCCATAAAAATAGTTTTCTTCATTTTCCACACAAGTACTGCCCTTTGTCTGTACTTCCCACATCCGTTCTTTAAGTGTGCAGCTGTCTCAAAATCTCTCAGAACTATGTTTTTGGGTGAGACTATATAACATCAGTACCTGGTGAAAGAAGCTTAATATGGTAAAATTTCCAACTTTATCCATTTTATACACAAGGAAAATCTGAATGCTAAATTAATACAAATGAAAAGAATGAATTTCTAACATATTTTTAAAACTTTGGGATTTAATATCAGACCAGCTGGGAGATATATTCTGAGAGTAAGCATTTCCTGTTACGCCTAAATTCATCATGTTTGCCTTGTTACTAATTTGAACAATAATTTTGACTATATGTACTGCAAGTTTCAGTAAGGAATATAAAAAACAGACCTATGCATGTATTTAATCCATTTTAGGCAATATAAAGGGTTTATTATAGAGCTAAGAAATCCTAATGGGAACATTCAGGGACTAGCTCCTGAGCAGCCCTATTGGTTTTAAACATTTTGTTTCAAATTATTTCTAAAATGAGGCAAGACATAAACAAACTGTAAGCTTTGCAAAATAAAGACCAAATTCTCTGATCAGCCGACAAAAGAACAACTTGCCTTGCCTGAAAATTTTCCTCAATATCATATATAACCCAGAATGACTGCCCTTCTGTTTATGTAGCCTTGCTGTCAGTTTCTCTCTGTTGTAAAAAAAAAAACAATACTGCCCTATTTTTGGTTTGCAATAGCCTTGAAAACAATCAATTTTGCTTTGGTCATGACTTGAAGAAGAAACTCTTACCTCTAAGTCATACATATTGACTACACTCACCAACTCCTCTGAATATCTGTGCCTTTTTTCCTCTTGGTCCCCAGGTTTGAGTGAGGTCCTTCCCCTTCAAGAAAGTAAGTCTTTTTTTGACACATCCCATCTGTTCTCACTTGTAAATAAACAAACACAAGGGCATGGATGCAGAGGACAGATCTGTGTTTGCCAGAGGTATGGTGGGGGAGGGGTTTAGGAACATGGGTGAAATGATGAAGGTGGTCAAAAGGTACAAATTTATATTTATAAAATGAATAAGTCACAGGGATGCAATGCACAGCATGGGCACTGTAGTTGATAATACTGTATTGTATATTTGCAAAGTGCTGATAAAGTAGATATTAAAATTTCTCATTATACAAATATCTGGAACTATGTACAGTGATGGAAGTTGACTAAAATTATTGTGATAATCATCTCACAATGTATACAAATATCAGATCATTACATTGGATATTACATTATGTATCTGAAAATAATATAATATTACCTGTCAATTATATCTCAATTTAAGAAAGAAAGCAAGTTTTTTCAAAATTTTTCTTTTTTTATGCTCAGGTTAATTTCTCTCTTTAAGTATGTGAGC
This sequence comes from Mustela erminea, assembly GCF_009829155.1. NCBI lineage: Eukaryota > Metazoa > Chordata > Mammalia > Carnivora > Mustelidae > Mustela > Mustela erminea. The sequence goes on along the minus strand of NC_045628.1, from coordinate 41,883,218 downwards.
TCAGTGGCAGAAAACATATTTATTTGGGATACTTTAGCATTGCCAGAAGTAAACTAGCAGCCTTTTTCCCCCTTAGAATTAAAGTTCTTTTGTGAGTTATTTTTTTCCTCCCCAATGTGAATAAATCTTCCAATTAGTTTTTGCTAAAAATAGCTATTAGACAAATATTTCATCCAGTAAACATCACACCTGAATGAACTCAGGTAATCATCTCTACTGACATTTTTAGATTCCCGTATCTGGTTATTATTCTTTGGCCAAAGGAGATTTAGAAATTCTATGTATGAGGGACTTCAGTCTGTCAGTATATATGAGAGGCTGGAATCTTAGGAACATGTCTTAAAATAGACTTTTCATAGCAAGCACTATTTACATTGATAGTTACAGATTAATTAAAACAGTGGTTTTTCTGAAACTGTTTTTATGCACAGTATAAGTTACATTAAGAAAATATCAGTTTTCTATATTAAGCCATCATATTCATTCTTTATTATTTAGGGTGGCTTTGTCAACTGATGGAGTTTAGAGGTGGCTAAAACCTAAAGCCAACCTAATGCCACTTTAGCATTCAGACATTCTTAGAAGATCATTGCATTTATTATAATCCTTTATTTGTAGCAAAAAACAACCATAAATAAGTAACTGAATCAAAAGAGAAAACTTGTGGAAGTCTCAGATACCCATGGAGACCCCTATAATGTATCTGGGCCTCAGAAACCAGAAAGGACAAAAACATGAATACTTGGTTTCCTGTTTCTGCTTCATTCTGCTTCTCTGTTCCAGTCTCTCTTCCTGTTCTTCATTGCACACATAGAAGGCAATTTGGTAGTCAACATTTCTCAGTGTTCACATCTAAAAATTTGTCTTTCTTCTTGTTCCAATTTTGGGGAAAATATGGAAGAAATATGACTATTTTCATTTGGGTGACGTGCCTATTATTAGAGCAATCAGCTATATCTAGAAGAAATGACTGCTTCAATTAACCTATTTAGAATTTAATGCCAAACACTAGACCAAACTCACTGACTAGACAATGAGAATAAGAATATGAATTCCCTAATTACCACTACACAAGTGATAATATGAATCAGGGGCTGAACGATTCTCAGGATAAAGAGTCCTAAGATTATGTCTCAGAAGAAAGGGGGCCAAAACCCACAATTCAAATGAAAGATCTCTACTATAACTATAATTTTCAGATAGTCAGGATTTGCTTAATTGATACACAGACTCTCAGACACTATGCCTACCGAGGGAAAGAAATGTTTTCCCATAATGTACTCCTGGCTGCGTGACAAATATATAATCTGCTGTGCCTCTTTTTGCTCAGCTGGGAAAAAAAGAAAATACAATGCCTATTTAATAATTTGCTGAATGACATAATACATGAAAAGGAAATAAAGAATTGAAAACAATATTATATAATTAAAATTTTGTTGCAATTTTTCTAACATTATTAAAGCTTTGTTTACAAAATAAATTTTATGTTTGCCCTGTTTTTTTCTTAAAAATACTGATTAATGAAGAGAGCAGCTTCTATATGCAAAATACCTAGGTGTTAAATATTGTTCTCTAACTTAGATGATGTCATGATGTCACTCAGAGGACGTTCATTGCTTAAGCTACTTAATTTCTTTATAGCTCCGCTTTCTCATTTGAATAAGTGGGATAAGAACACAACTTTATAGAGTTGTGAAGATTAATTATTACTTAGCATAATACTTGATTTACAATAATTCCTTAATAAAAGCATAAAGGAAAGCTAATATTTTGTTTGCCTATTTTTACTGTGATTACATTTGCATTTTTCTTTCCTGTTCATAGTAGATCTGTTTATAGTAGTCCTTTTGGTTACTTCTCAAGTATATTTTCTCAAAAATGAAAAATATAAAATTTGTTGCCCCTAATTTGCATCACCACCACATCTAATCTTTGATATCTAAATTCAATTAGTAGGAAATAATATTTAATATTTTTATGTAATATAGAGTCTCAAAAGTTTTAGGTTAGGAGTACCCATTCCAGAAATATCAACATTAATTTCCAAAGCAGAGCACAGAGTTTATGGAGATTATTGTTTGT